>NC_090256.1:30827631-31095068 GCF_037325665.1 Littorina saxatilis
AAAGGCAAACAACTCGACCTTAGTCCATCTTTTCCCCCATCCCTTCCCTACTTCTTTCTCTCCCCCCCCCCCCGCCCCCATCCCCCTTACTCTTTTCTTTGCCTGTTGCGCAGCCCTCCGCTCTAATTGTGCTCAGAGAGTAATCAATTTGACCACTGTGCCTGTCATAATGCGGGACCTCTGGTTAGCGGGCGCGCGGACACAGGGGAAATAAAAGTTGGATGAAATTGGAATGTGCTCCGCAACATTTTTCAGCCTCTTGCTTTTAGTCTGATGAGGCCGTGGAGGTGGTCTTTCTCTGGGACCTGCGCTGGGCTGGGGCTGGGGACTTGCTGGCTGGATTGTTGCAAAGCTCCTGCAGCTAAAAACAACTAGCTCTTGTTGCTTTTTCTCCCCTATTTCTTCTGCTGCTCCTCGTGCAGACTGTTTTCTCTTTTGTGTCCTTGTGTCCGGTTCTGTCTCTGCCTGTCTCTTTCCATCCCCTGCTTTTGTTCCTCTTCCATGCTCCACCTCCACTAACCTTCCTGTCTGTGCTTGCCGCCTCTACCCCCACCACACCTCCTCTCCTTTTTCTTCTTATTTGTTAAAAAATCTTATCTTTCTTTTTTTTAGCCTGTTTATTGTTGTGTCTTTCTTTGTTTCTGTCTCAGATTCTGTCTCTTTCCACCCGCTGTTTTGTCTCTGTTCCGCACTCTCCTTCCCCCACCTGTATTCCTTGGCGTCTTGCTTGCCATCCACCATGTCTCTTCATCTCCTCCTCCTCTTCCTTATCCTCCTCTTGCTCCTCCTTCGTCTTCGACTTCATCTTTCTACGTGTCGCGGTCTCCTTTTTTTTTCTCGGTCTACGTTATCTGTTTCTGCACAGCTCTCTCTCTCTCTCTCTCTCTCTCTCTCTCTCTCTCTCTCTCTCTCTCTCTCTCTCTCTCTCTCTCTCTCCCCCCCTCTCTCCCCCTCTCTCTCCCTCTCTCTCCTCTCTCTCCTCTCTCTCTCTCTCTCCTTCTCCTCTCTCTCTCTCTCTCTCTCTCTCTCTCTCTCTCTCTCTCTCTCTCTCTCTCTCTCTCTCTCTCTCTTTGTGTTCAGCTCTCCAACTCACGCCTCTATTTGCGTTCTCACCCGGGCTAGTGCTGGCCTGACAGCTAATGTGGCGTTAGTTGTCTTTGGCCGGACCACGTCATGCGCTTGGCCAGCTCATCTCGTCTTCACCTCCTCTTCTGTCCCCCCCGCAAAACGAAACATAACAGACTGAGGGAAGTTACTTACTAATGTCTATTTGTGTAGCGGAGGGAGAGAGACATTGCCATTGGGGGGGATTGGGAGAGGGGAAGGTTGGGGGCTGCAATTGATGTTCCTATTGTGTCGTGTATGTCAGTTGTACGTACCCCTGAAGTTTTTAGTATTATATGTATTACATAGTGAAGTAACGTTGTTCTGTTCTTGGTAGACTGGAAGATACAGCGCAGAACGTTTGGTTTTTGCGTTGGATTTTGTTCAGAGCATTTCAAAGTGATTGATCCAGCGTGCGCACGCATGCACGCGATTTAATTGTCGCAATATTGCCTATCCTTTTGTACTGTTAAATAAAAATATAAAAATAAAAAAAGGGTGCCCAGGGGGCCTTAGAAACTGTCCAGATTTCTCCCAGACAATGGTAAGATTACTTAATCGTCACAACGACTGTTGCGAAGAATGATTGATTGGTGAGATTGAAGCGCGACAGCGTTACATCACCAGACGGTCAACGCGTCTGCCAATCCAGTTATGGCGTCAACGGTATCGAACAGTTCCATCGGCGGGAAGCGTTCCGTTCGGTCAGCAGATTGTGTCCCGGCCCCTGCTAGCTGCCATCTTGTTTTGTATGCGTGGAAGGCTTAATCGCAGCAACAAATCAATGTTCTGATTCTGATGTAGTTTTGTGTTTTTGTGTGTGTGTGTGCTTTGTTTGTGTATGATCGTGACGCAAAGATGGCTGTAGGAGGAGTGTGGCTTAAAAATAAAGACATGTCAATGACCTGGGTAGTTTGTGGTGGAAGTCATTCGGAGTTTTGTATGTTCGTCAAGCTTTCTCGATCAAGAGATGATGATAGTTCATGTAGCGTTCACATGCTGTTGGGTCCTTTTCCTTGTCCTCTTTTGTGGCTTATGTCAGATTTTGTATTCGCAGAAGAAATCTGATAGTTCCTTCCACGTGTCGATTTACGATAATCACAACAGCGAACATGGATCGATGCTGAGCGTTGTCATCGAAACCCACCATTGTGACAATGGCTGTGTCCATCCACCCACTCTCCCTCCCCTTTACATGTCTTGTTCTGTTTACTGTAACAGCCGGGTGGTGTCCCCCGTTCTCCCACACACCTGTTAGTTGCGAGGCTTTGTGTGCTGGCCGGGTGGACGCTCTGGCAGCGAGTGGACCCACTGCGGTGGTCAATACAACCTGGGGCTTGCTGGAAGGACTCGATAAGGTTAATAGGTCACACGGGGCAGTAGAAGCCTTGGAGGGAATGAAAGGATTCTACTGCCCCGTGTGACCCATTACGTGGTTTCGGTGCTTCGCACCCTCAACTAATGAACCCCTACCACAAGTGGGGAACCCCCCCACCCCCGCTAATCCTACTTAGGTCCGGCCCTGAAAATTTTGATTTGGCGAGAACATAAAAAAGATAGCAAATGAAGAGACTGCATTGACGCCAGTAGTCGAAGGGTCGGGCTTTTTTTTTTCATTTGAAGGAGAGGGAGTGACAAACTAGGCGTGGAGTGTTTTGGGATGAGTGAGAGAGAGGGGGGGGGGGGGGGCGTGCACGTGGCTTCTTTCACTGGTGACTGAAATCCTGGGGGGAGGGGGTACATGTACTTGTTTACCTACATGGTTGATTGATAGCTTCCCAGTAGAGGAGCGCACATACCAAGGGGAAAATACATTTTCTTGTTTACGCACGTCTTTGATTGATAGTAACCCACCGATAAGCTTAAAGCATCGATGCCCGAGATAGCTCTCCCTGTTTGTAACCCGCACTGCTAGTCACCAATGCTGTACTACGCCATATCCTTTGTGACCCGAAGTGTTAGTTACCATTCCGTCCAGCACGTGCTGTCATTCCAGCGTCGCGGACGACGCTGGTATCTGTGGTTGGGAAGAACGCGCCTGTGGAGAATTAGTCTCCAAGCCAAAGCGCGCTGACTCTCCAAGCCAAAACAATTTCAAAGCTGAAAAAAATGTACAATTTACGCGAAACGATTAAACACAGCTTTCGGGTGTTTTTTTTAATCTAAGATGTACATAAATATACCACTCCGACCATAAGGAAAAGAAAAAAAGACACACACAAAAAAAAAGACCGAGAGGAGCCGAGTCAATCCGAGACCAACCGAGAGGACGTGTTTCGCGCCGTTTCGACGTCGTTTGTTCAGATGCGGCCGGTTGGATCAGTTGCGGTCATACAGGGGCGCCTTGCACAAGAAAAGATCTTCAACAATTCCGATCATCATCATGGTACAATAATGTTTTGTGCGCCCCCATGTATGTGTTCTGTGCTAATAATGCACGGTTGTGAAATGTCCGTACACATTTTGTGGCACTATGTAATTGTTAGTGCATCCTCCTGCGGATGCTTCGTGCTAAAAATGCACTTCCATTAAAATATTGTACGCTCATGTCAGTAATATATTTTCAATTGTTTCTCTGTCAATTTCAAGTGTTTGTTTCCAATTACTTCAGTATCTCCCTGTTGCAATTCCAGGTGATTCATTATGCATGTGCCAATTTGAGGTGTTTAATTCTGATTCCTGTATTTACAGTGTAAAATTAAAACTATTGTTTTCAAACATTCCTATGACACCTGGTAATGGTTCTGTGGTTTTGTTTTTAATTTGTATTTTGTTTTTCTGCAATAGATATTTGACATGGATCTGAGGCCGACTTACTACTTTTAGCACTCTTTTTCACCACATTCCCACGTACAGATATTGCAATATCAACTCTTCCTTTCTACCTATTTCAAACAAGCTCTATTTTTTAATTAAAAAGTTTTTACTAAATGTCTTAACATAGAGGGGGGAATCGAGACGAGGGTCTTGGTGTATGTGCGTGTGTATGTGTGTGTGTGTGTGTGTGTGTGTGTGTGTGTGTCTGTCTGTGTGTGTGTGTGTAGAACGATTCAGACTAAACTACTGGACCGATCTTTATGAAATTTGACATGAGACTTCCTGGGAATGATATTCCAGGACGTGTTGTTTTGGTTTTTTTTATAAACGTCTTTTATGACGTCATATCCGGCTTTTTTGTACAAGTTGAGGCTGCACTGTCACACCCTCATTTTTCAATCAAATTGATTGAAATTTTGGCCAAGCAATCTTCGACGAAGGCCGGACTTCCGTATTGCATTTCAGTTTGGTGGCTTAAAAATTAATTAATGACTTTGGTCATTAAAAATCTGAAAATTGTAAAAAAATAAATAAATTATAAAACGATCCAAATTTACGTTCATCTTATTTTTCATCCTTTTCTGATTCCAAAAACATATAAATATGTTATATTTGGATTAAAAACAAGCTCTGAAAATTAAAAATATAAAAATTATGATCAAAATTAAATTTCCGAAATCGTTTTAAAAACTATTTCATCTTATTCCTTGTCGGTTTCTGATTCCAAAAACATATAGATATGATATGTTTGGATTAAAAACACGCTCAGAAAGTTAAAACGAAGAGAGGTACAGTAAAGCGTGCTATGAAGCACAGCGCAACCGTTACCGCGCCAAACAGGCTCGTCACTTTCACTGCCTTTTGCACTAGCGGCGGACTACGTTCAGTTTCATTCTGTGAGTTCCACAGCTTGACTAAATGTAGTAATTTCGCCTTACGCGACTTGTTTTTTCTTGTGGCTGTTTGATCAATTCATAGCAAGCATTGACTGAAATAAACAATTTATATATCCAGCACAACATGCAATTCATTGACTTTTGACCCTAACCTTTTAACACTTCCCAAAATAAATCTTTGGTGGACATTGCATCGACGCTGTTCATTTTGAATGAACATTTTTCTTGTGGGTGATGCCATCGGTTGAAGGTGACCGAGGACACCCGCAGAAAGAAGCTCACAGCACAAACACGATGCAAGTGGCCAAGCTTTTCCGTTACTTCCCCCACCGGCTATTGATCGCTGGGTAAAATACGTGACGCCTAACTGCAATCCCATCTTCACTGCTTCACACTTTTGCAATACATTTCTGCTTTTCAGGCCGGCGATGAGAAATACATTCCGTTTTGCATCCAAAGAACTCAGAGAGGAGAATTCACCGGAAAAGAGAGGAGGGACAGAAATACATGAAAGGAAGAGGAAAGGAAAAGAGAGAAAAAAGAAAAAGAAATACAAGGGAAGAAAGAAATGCACAGTTACGCATTTTGATTCAGTTTTTCTCCCCATTCAAGGCTGATATCGAGTTCCTTGTGAACGAGTTTTTCATCAGTCATTTTCTTGGAAGGGCCCTCTTGCTGGCGACGCGTGCAAGGGGGGGGGGGGGGGGGGGGCGGAGAACAGCCGTTTGACACTCTGACAGTTCAATTGCCCCATGACGCTGCAAAGAGGGCCTTGTCGTCCAATTGAAGGGTAGGCAGAGAGGGGAACGAAAGAGTAAAGAAAGAAAGCAACAACAAAAAGGGGGGGGGGGGGGGATTCCAAGGGAAACAGTAAAGAGCAAAGAATAGAGTGTAAAAGGCGCAAAACCCTGGACGAAATCCGCGCACATTTGGACTCAATTTCAGTTATGTGTGCCTAATCGACTGCAAATCGACGATCATGTTGGGTGACGCAGTGGGGTGTGCGACAGAAAGCGAGTCATTGTTCCAATACATACTCATTTAAAGTCCCATGTCCCTAATCAACTGCTAATCGGCGATTCCGTTTGGTCATTACGGTGGTCTTAGGAGTTGGAAGTCACGGTGCGCACATTTGACTGCGGGTGGAAATGGTTATCCGAAGTTGTATGTGAAAGTCCATGTGCGCTTGTTGCAGCAGTGGAAAGCGGGAAGAAGAACTGCGCGCGAATGATACCTCAGCTTGAGGTGCTTATCTGAGGTCGTTGGAGGAAGGTCCATGTGCGCTGGTCGCACCCTGGAAAGTGCGTAATTCGTCAGCGCGGAAATGACACCTCAGCTTGAGTAGATAAATCCGAGATCACTCGAGAAAAGTGAGCGTGCGCTGGTCGTCGGAGTAAGGAGGCGCGAAGCGAGTGCAGCTCATTCAGCTCGCCGCTGTTCATACACTTGATCTTCAGCATCTGCTATTACAACAGGAAAGGGAAGGCATCGACAAGAACAAAAAGAAGAGAGGGGTGGGGTTGGAGAAGGGGGGGGGGGGGGGGGGAGGTGGAAAATGTGAGCGTTATTGATTTTTAAGGCGGAGTGGAATGCTTGGCCACTTGTTGGGGGGTAATTCACTTTCTCAGTTTTCCTGCTTGGGCCGAGCTGCCGCAGTCAGCACTGAGCCTCATCGGAAACGTATTTTCCCCGTTACTGGAGTTTTGTGTGCGAGCCCTCCGTTCTACAGGATTATCTTTTTCTTCACTGCCAATCATCAGCGCCCCATCTCCCCTCGGCCCCTTCTTCCTCCCCCTCCCCCTTTTTTTCCTGTTCTTTTTCCTTCTTTTTTAAATTTTTTATCCTGCAGCTACGAGGTTTTGTTTCTATCGATTGCTTCCCCTTGAACTTATTAGCTCCCTTGTTACGCGGGGGGCACCTCGAGTGTTGATTCCCGAGTTCAGTGATGTCAAGGAACAGACTTGTTAATTTTGTGTCGATCCTCCAACTATCGTTCGCGTTTTTCCCTATTTTTTCTTTTTCGTCGAATATTTTGGATGTAATTGATTTATGTTTTAGTTTTTAGAGGGCTTGGGAAAAGTCTCTGACCATTTTTGGTATCTCGATGGACTTTTGTTTTAATTCTTGAAGCGTTGACATTTTCTGCGTGTCTTGAAGAATTGACTGGCTAATTCTCTCTCTCTCTCTCTCTCTCTCTCTCTCTCTCTCTCTCTCTCTCTCTCTCTCTCTCTCTCTCTCTCTCTCTCCCTTTCTCTCTCTCTCTCTCTCTCTCTCTCTCTCTCTGGACCGGCACGGTGGCCTAGTGGTAAGGCATCCGCCCTGTGATCGGGAGGTTGTGGGTTCGAACCCCGGCCATACCTAAGACTTTAACATTGGCAATCTAGTGGCTGCTCCGCCTGGCGTCTGGCATTATGTGGTTAGTGCTAGGACTGGTTGGTCCGGTGTCAGAATAATGTGACTGGGTGAGACATGAAGCCTGTGCTGCGACTTCTGTCTTGTGTGTGGCGCACGTTATATGTCAAAGCAGCACCGCCCTGATATGGCCCTTCGTGGTCGGCTGGGCGTTAAACAAACAAACAAACTCTCTCTCTCTCTCTTTCTCTCTTTCTCTCTCTCTCTCTCTCTCTCTCTCTCTCTCTCTCTCTCTCTCTCTCTCTCTCTCACTCTCACTTTCACACACACACACACACACACACAATCGCGCAGACACCCGTTGTCATCTCTTCCTATCTCTGCCCCCCCTCTCTCTCTCTCTCTCTCTCTCTCTCTCTCTCTCTCTCTCTCTCTCTCTCTCTCTCTCTCTCTTTCCTACTCAATCGTGATATTATTGATGTGATAAAGTGTAGAAGGCGCTTATAATGATAATAATAATAACATAATAATAAATTAGGTAAAATAATCAAATTGATAGCAATGAAAAGTTTGTTTTGGTGTTTTTGGTGGACACAGGCACCCCACGGACCTCAAGCCATGTTAAACGATCATGGAAAAGAGGAACTCTAAGAAATAGTATGACATTTTCATTTTCACCTTTTTTTATACTTCATTATTCAAAAATACAACATTTTCTTGCATACTTTTGGAGTTGAATTTCTTTCTCATTATATTTGTATAACATTTAAGCAAGTAGATTTGGTTTTATTATTACGATTCTATAATCCCTTTTCTTGCTTTCTTGTCTTTTTCTTTCCTTCTCTTTTTCGTCTTTTCAGAAGGTCTTGACCGAGCACCGAAATTCGGTGGAAGTTTTGTCCTGTTTGAATTGTTGCAACACCTACTCGCATTGATTAAGATTTGCATGATACTGAGTTTTTCGTGTGGGTAGCAGATTGTTTCAATTCCCTGTGCGTAAAGTTTGATTCAGCAATAGGAGAAAGTGCACTTTGCTTGGTGGAACATTTCAAAGTGTGTTGTTTTTGTTTCTCCCTCGATTTCTGTCACTTCTTTTTTTCTTCTCACATATAGATTGTTTTATTTTATTTGGTCGTTTTTCTTTTATCTTATTTTCTTCGTTTTGTAGCTGCGATATTTTTTTTTTGAATTTTCTTTTTTTTCTTTCTTTCTATCGTCTACTTTCTTTTTACATTTAGTCAAGTTTTATTGTTTTTAATTTCTTCATGTGTCGGAGGGTGTAGAAATAGGCAGACAGAGAGGTTCTCTCAATGAAAACAATTAATGAACTGGGAGGGGGAAATGCGAATTCTGAAGTACAGATTCCCACCACCATCACCAAAAAATCGAAAAAATATTAACCACAGGGGGCCCAAACTAGCGACACCTTGTTAGACTACAGCATGGGTGTTATTAGTGGTGAATGACCGGTACAAATGACTAATTTACTGAGCTGGGTAATGGAGGCGAGGCGAGGAAGCGGGCTTGTAATTTGCCACTGAAAATAACGTCACCACTTTCGATCCGCTATTTCCATCTTCATCCAGTGAAAAATTAATGAGAATACATGTATTGGCCGCGGCTAGTCCTGCCGCCGAAGAAGCGTGTATAGTGTAGCGTTCCCTTTCTCTTGTACCACGAAAGTAGCAGGAACAGATTCATGCATTTTGCCCTAGTCGAACCATCGGGTTCCTTTTTTAGAAACTGAGAAAATTGACAGAACGTATCAATCGTTTCCTCGTCGGCGAAGCGTGTGTTCCAATTCCTGACTAGATGTATAGGCAGAGGGGACGCATTGGCACTGTAGAGAAATACAGAAATTTCAGGACATTTCTGTTCTTTGCAAAATGTTATCATGAAACACCTGCAAAAGCCTGCATTCAAGAAGAAAACCAAGAAGAAAAAAAAATTCTTTCTTTCAATTTCTTGATTTTTTTTTAAGTGTGCTGGAGGTCTCTTTCTATTTCCATAAAATTATCAGCTTTCTGCAGCAGAATCGTGCTGCCTGTAGATCAATTCCTTATTTATTTCTTGTTTAGGGAAAAACGTCGGCGGAGTAAAATTGATTGGTTTTGTGAACTTTAACCGACTTTTCTCTTCAAGTTCTCTTATAGAGCAGAAACATGTTTTTACAGGAACAAAACGTTGGTAGGTTCTTGATACAGGTCGTGCTGAGAGAGTTGGGTTATCTTTTACCATAGATAGTGAATGATAATATTTATTAATCGTCTGGCGATGACTAATGTACACATGTTTGTTTGTTTAAGTTTGGCAAAAATCTAAAACAATTCTTAGACGAAACCACCACATCACACAATTAGTGAGATAGTAAACGAATAAAAATAATCTGTAAAATGAGTTATTGAACCTAACACACCAATCAGAGGAAAGAAAGAGGGGACTTTGTTTTGGACATTATTGGTTAGTATGGTGTAAGATTTTATCCACTTTTGTTGGTCCTCTTCTTTTTATTTCTCCGTATTACTTAAATTTCCATTGGTATGTTTTTGTTTCGGTTTTCTCCTTTCTTTTTCTCTTTCTGTAACAATACTTAGATTTTGTTGTTATTTCTGTATTTTCCCCCTCTTCTTTTAATTCATTTTCTCTGTGTGCGTGTGTATTTTTCCCAATAGTATTTTGCACTTTGTTGTATTTAGCTTCTGAGTTTTTCTCTCATTGTCATATGATTTGATTATTTACTTGCGTGTCTTCAGCAGGTTCTTTCTTTGTTTTCTTTTTACGTGCATTTACCTTTCATATGATTTTTTCCTCTCTCTTTTTTATTTGGTTTCCCTATCAACTGCACTGTAACATGGTATTGTAAATGACGACACGGGCACGCTATGTGTATAGTGAGATTATGGAACGATTATTCAAATTGTTCCCAAGCAGAGAGCAAACACAAGATGTAGGCCGCTATTTGCCAGAGAAAGGGCAGTGTAAATTGTGTCGCAATGATTATGGAAGGGGGGGGGGGGGGGGGATACTAACGGAATTGTAGTATTGTCGTAATTGTGTGTACAACATACACATACATACACACAAGAAAAAGAAAGTAGACGGAAGTATGTGATAATGTAATTTGCCTTTATTCGCCCTTTCTTTTTTCTCCAGTTGTTAGGATTTGTTTAGTCCAGTAATTAAGCTATGTTAATGAATGAATTTGTAAGTAACTGAATTAAATACGACAACAGATTTCATTTTTAGTGATGTCCTTCACATCTTAACGGTGAGTGAAAAAAAAAAAGGCTACGATCGTAGTGGGGGGAAAATTTGGTCTGTATCATAACACACTGCTCGAAGTCCTGAAAAGCAGTTTAATCAACCTGTCTGCAAGAAAGGATGGAAAGGGAGAAAACTCCCCCTTCCATCCCGCTTTGGTCTGCTTTACCGATTCGATACCGTGTGTTCAGTTAATTTTCTCAATATTGTCTGTATCGCCGCCGAAGTTTATGGACGCGGCAGGGACCAGTCATGGTAAATGAACATGCTAATCCGTGTTGTGTTCGTCATTAGAGTGTATATGTCCATAACTCCCTCCTGCAGTGACTGAAATATTTGAGGAAATCTTGCACTCTGTGCTCCCTGCACAAACCTGCCCAGCACGTCACGCCGTCTACAACTTTGCAATACAATGTCCCCCCCCCCCCCCCCCCCCCCTCTCTCTCTCCCGCCTCCCTCCTCCCCTTGCTTGAGATCGATGTCCGTTTGTGTATGGTTTCCAGTCCCTGCATGTCGGCGATTGGCAGTTTGTCGTTTACTTTCAACTCTGTCGCTTTCAGGGTTGATGTTCGGCGGGTGGTCGTACTCAGAAAAAAAGCTGGTTAAGCGGTCCAACATTTAGGGGGAGGGGGGGAGATGTTTTATGGACAACTCTCACAACACACATGCAACACAATAAATATTGAAACCAAATAAAAGAAAATTAGAACAAATCGTAATGTTAATCCGCTTAGTGCACTCCCCTCCATAAATTCCTTCAAGCCCCAATTGCTTACGGCACCTTTTTTTGCGAATATTTTTACCAGGACAGTCTTAACAAAATTCGATTTAAAACGAGTGTGCAAGGTGGAAAAGATTAGAAGGAACAGGTTGCGACCCAAATCCAAAAAAGATCAAGGAGTTTTCTATATTAGGGGCGCGTGTTTTTTTGTTTTTTTTTGCAAGAGACAATTTTCGATGAAGAAGAAACAGGGAAAAAAGCGTAAAGCTGGTGTGGCAAGAGGCGAGCGGCAGAAGTAGTGATGGTGTTTCCCCAGCTGGTGCACAATCTTGTTGAGGTGGAGTAGCTCTTCTCGCTGTCACATCACTCTCCGTCTGTGCACGTGCTTATCGGAGTTAACTGGCGAATTGAAGTACAGGGTGACACAAAAAAAACAGATCTATCCCACCAAAAGTTTAATATTTTCTGAAATAATCAGCCGATTCTTTTATTTTTTCAGGTGAGCCAAGCTGAAATGATGTTCTAACAGCCCACCAAGTTTGAGCTTCAAGATGTCATGGACAACGGAGCATAAGACATTTATAGTCGAGGCCTATTTTCGGTCGAATTCTATCCAGACTGGTCAGCCGCAGATGTGACCCAGAGTGGTCCCCCTATTCACCGGACTTGAACCCCCCAGATTTTTATCTGTGGGGGTACCTCAAGGACAGGGTATATGGCAACAACCCCCAGACCATCCCTGATCTTAAGGCAGCAATAACAGCAGCTGTAAGAGCGATCCCACATCTGCGGCTGACCAGTCTGGATAGAATTCGACCGAAAATAGGCCTCGACTATAAATGTCTTATGCTCCGTTGTCCATGACATCTTGAAGCTCAAACTTGGTGGGCTGTTAGAACATCATTTCAGCTTGGCTCACCTGAAAAAATAAAAGAATCGGCTGATTATTTCAGAAAATATTAAACTTTTGGTGGGCTCTGTTTTTTTTGTGTCACCCTGTATAATAATGTGTGTGTGCGTGCGTTAGCGTGTGTGTGTGTGTGTGTGTGATCCTGTTTTCTTAGCTATATCGATTTGACCTTTTTTGACTCACATGCGAAGCAAAAGTGAGTCTATGTACTCACCCGAGTCGTCCGTCCGTCCGTCCGTCCGTCCCGGCGTCCGTCCGGAAAACTTTAACGTTGGATATTTCTTGGACACTATTCAGTCTATCAGTACCAAATTTGGCAAGATGGTGTATGATGACAAGGCCCCAAAAAACATACATAGCATCTTGACCTTGCTTCAAGGTCAAGGTCGCAGGGGCCATAAATGTTGTCTAAAAAACAGCTATTTTTCACATTTTTCCCATTTTCTCTGAAGTTTTTGAGATTTAATACCTCACCTATATATGATATATAGGGCAAAGTAAGCCCCATCTTTTGATACCAGTTTGGTTTACCTTGCTTCAAGGTCAAGGTCACAGCTCTTCAAAGTTGGATTGTATACGTATTTTGAAGTGACCTTGACCCTGAACTATGTAAGATAATTGTTTCAAACTTAAAAATTATGTGGGGCACATGTTATGCTTTCATCATGAGACACATTTGGTCACATATGGTCAAGGTCACTTTGACCCCTATGAAATGTGACCAAAATAAGGTAGTGAACCACTAAAAGTGACCATATCTCATGGTAGAAAGAGCCAATAAGCACCATTGTACTTCCTATGTCTTGAATTAACAGCTTTGTGTTGCATGACGTTGGATGACCTTGACCTTGGGTCAAGGTCACATGTATTTTGGTAGGAAAAACGTGTAAAGCAGTTCTTAGTGTATGATGTCATTGCTAGGTTTAGCTGAAGGTCAAGGTCATGTAAAGTTCAAGGTCAAGCATGTGAGTCGTATGGGCTTTGCCCTTCTTGTTTCTTTTTTTCATAGAGCTGTCTAAGGAAAGAGAAGTTTCGACAGGCTTACAAACTCTCCACGGATCAACAAAACAAGAATAAGAAAAATATCAAGCAGATCGCGATAAGCACCGCTTCTTTAACAAACAAACAATATATACAAGTTTCGGGGGGGGGGGGGGAGGGGGATACAGGTTTGAAAGGAGAGAATTGTAGCTGTTAACGTACAGATTTCAGCGGAATAAAGAATCTTCGCGAGGTCTTTTACCCACAACGCTTCCAGGATCGAAGTCAGTTTTAGACCCATTGTTTGTGTATTGATCATTCTGTTCAAAAACGTAAAAGCTATAACTCGTGTTGTTGCGAAGCGATTTCTTCCTTTATGTTCGTGAATTTCCATTTCCAGACCTAATACCTAATTCCGTTGCAGCGCTTTTTCTGCTCTCGCTGTTGAAGAAAGAAAAGTATTGATAACCCAACGTTTTGACTGATGTAGGATTGGAAAACAATACGTTATTTATGCACTCTATTCACCGAGTTTTTTCCATCCGATTATTTTCTGTAATGAGCTTTTGAACCATGTTTTTTCCAATGTCGCCGAGAGTGCTCTGCTTCTTATCCATACATCTAGTTGACTGAAACACACGACCAAGCTGCTGAATGTTTGCGTTCAACTTTTGTGTGCGAGATTTGTGTTGTACTTCCGTTCTACGGGATGTATGAGAGACTTGGTGGAGGTGAGAGAGGGGAAGGGAGGGAGGGGTGTGTGTGTGTGTGTGTTCGCGTGCAGGCGCGGACAAATATGTCAGGAGGCAACTGATGGATGGACGTCCGCGCCTTTTAATTTTTTAAAACGCCTTTCTCTTCTCATCACGACTGGCGCAGCGTACACGGATAAGTTGCAAAGCCAGGTTTTTTCCCCTTCTCCTCTTATGTGGTCCCATGCTCGCAGCGTGTGTCCGCAATTCCATAAATGTTCACAAAAGACAAATGCATTTTTGATGAATCTGTTTTGTTTTGCGACCATCCGGCTCCCGTTTCCGCTCGCCCAGTGCCACTGTGTGGATAATGCATTATTCACTGGCGGGTAGCGTCCACAGCCCTGATGAAAAAGAATTTATGATGATGGAATTTAGTTTTGTGTGTGTGTGCTCTGCGCTCGGGTTTGTTTTGTCCGTTGGTCTTCTTTGTTTCCTGGCACAGCTTTTGTATCTTGTCATTGTCGAATTCGGGGGGGGAGGGGTGGGGGGTCTTTCTGTTGACAAAAGAATGTTATTATAGCGGCACAGTAGTAGGTTATTGGCAGCTCAGTCGCAAACTACTGTCGTTCTGGATACTTTAATTTGTCGTTGGGTTTGGGGCGACAATATAGAGAGCGTGTCACTGTGGCCAGTACCTATAGTAGGCTGTTTGTTTGTCGCTGAGTCTGGAAGGAAGCGGAAGAAAGCTCCACAGTCATGGGTTTTGATTTATTCATTTAGTGTGGTGTACACGGTAGTAGTTGTATTATCGTTCTTAGTGTTAATTTTTGATGACATGTATCTGTACGTTTGGTGTAGTTCTTTGTAGACGATCCCTTAACACCTCAAGCTATAAGTATAACAAAGGGGTGGGTATTTGGTGAAGACGTGTTGGCTACTTGTAAAATTGTGAGAGAAATGTTTCACATGTCAAAATGAAGTAAAGAGTACGACAGCAATGTGTTTTGGTGGTCATGACTGGGCGTTAAGGAAGGATGATCCACCACTGACACAGCCAACTCCCACCCCCTCCTCCTCCCTCTACCACTTGAGGTTCTCGTAGTTTTCCTGGCATCTTTCATCCTAGTCTTGGTGGACAAGTCTTTTAAGTATATGGCAAAGGTGATGATAGTGATAAGTCGCATCCCTTTTCCCAGTGGTCCCGTAAAACGCGCAGCTCGTTCCACACAGCAGGGGGCAACGTGTGACAAGGGGGCCATAGCGTGGTTCCAGTCCGCTTCCTGTGGAAGGTTGTGGAGGCAGAGTCGCTGGGGACTCTTCCAATAACACCCTGTCACCTCGGCCCCACTTGTCTACACGAAACGCGCCGGCCCCTCTCTGTTTACCCTCTTCTGCTCCTCTCCCATTCTTTTTGTCTTTAGTTGTTTTTGTGTGGGTTTCTTCATTCTTGTATCTTCTTTGTGACTTTATTCTTTCTTTTGCAGTTTAGTTTGCTCTCTCTTTCCATCATGTGGTGTTTTGTTTTTTCTTCCTTTCTTCATCTCTGCTCATCTGCCTCCGCGTCAGCTTTTTCTTTCCTACTCTTTATTTTTTTTCTTCTTTCAAATTGTGCAGTTATTCTCATCACTGCGCACTGCATTTTCCCTTTAGTTTTCTCCGTACAACATTTTGCTCTGCGGTTCCTTTTTCTCCCGCTGATGTTATTCTTCCGCGCCACGCCTTGCTAACTTGAGCGAGTTAATCATCGCTTGCGTTTTAAAGCCGTACGAATTGAAAGGGGGAGGGAGGGGGTCAGAATGCTAATGAATAATATATTACCTTTGACAGAAATTGGAGAGAAAAGTTTGAACGGCAAAGATAATATCCCTGCAAGTTAAGTGGATTAGGGACAGGAGAGAACGGAACGGTGGAAAAGACGGAACAAAAATGTCGCCGAAAAAAAGCACGACATATTGGCAAGAGTGAAACAGCGAATTATTTTTCTCTGGGAGGAAATAGTGAAACCTGATGTTGCAATGAAGCACGAAGTTGCATTAATTTGATCTCGGATAAAGGAGAAGAAAGTGTTATTCCAAGAAACACTTTTGTCGCTTAAAGAGCCCATTCCTCTCGGGAAGAAAAAAAATCGCAGAAGGAAGGGACAGAATGAATCGAAAGAGCAAGGTAATGTCCCTTGCAAGAAGGAGGAATGCTTTGAAACTAGAAAATAATTTTATATTTTGAAAGAATTGGAAAATAACGAATTAAAGGATTAACTCTTTTTAAGGGGAAAACAAGACAGAAAGAAAGGTGGTTAAAAGGGCGAGGGGTTCAATCCTGCTAAATAACAAGAAACACAGGAAAGAAAAAGTGAAACGGAAAGTCACCTTACCCTATCAAAAGAGGTTCCCTTACAAAGAGATAACTTGCGAGCACGAAATGCGAACACCCCCCCCCCCCCCATTTCAACACACACACACACTCTCTCTCTCTCTCGTTCTCTCTCTCTCTCTCGTTCTCTCTCCCTCTCTCTCTCTCTCTCTCTCTCTCTCTCTCTCTCTCTCTCTCTCTCTCTCTCTCTCTCTCTCTCTCTCTCGTGCATAATATGAGGGTCCCAAAATACCATACTTACGCTTGTTCTTATTTCTTTTTCTTCTTCTCTGCCACTTGTCTCTTCATTCGTTCATCTTTTTCCGGGCCTCGTCTTCCTCAGTTCGCACTGGCGCAAATCGCATTACCAATTGTTGCCGGACTAGAGATGGGGGCCTGGGCCAGAGAGACAATAACGTTACCGCCCTCTTTCTTAACCAATTACTGCAAAACCTTCTGGGGAGATCTCCCAAACACATATCACACCACCCCCTCCCTATCCCCACCCTCAGTCTGTCTATTCCTTGTCCCTCATACTCGCCCCGAGAAAGAGTTTTACAATTCGAAAGACTTGTAGGTGATTTGACTGCAAAATTAGCACAACAAAACTGTCCGAGTCTTCATTTTCTTACTAGGTTGTCTGTTTTTCCTTTACCTTCTTTTCCCATACTCCTCATCTCTCTCTCACTCTCTCTCACTCTCTCTCTCTCTCTCTCTCTCTCTCTCTCTCTCTCTCTCTCTCTCTCTCTCTCTCTCTCTCTCTCTCTCTCTCTCTCTCTCTCGAATCGTCTTGCTAAGAGATCTGTTAAAAATGCATGAAGAATTACCCGAGAGAAAAAAATCACGTGAAGTGAAGTTACCTGACACAGTTTCCTGTCTTGATCCTGGAATTAAAGTGCCAGCGAAATCTGTGCATGCAAACTTTTTGCACTGAATTTCTCACTGAAACGGAATTAATCACGTCGCTTCTTCACGCGTCGCTGTTATGTGTAAAGTCTCCCTCATCGAATATGCCTTTTGTGTGTGTGTGTGGATTTGCTCGTACTAAAACGCCGTTTCTTTTTGCGTTTTTGTGTGAAAATTTGGGTTCCGTTAGTAGAACTTCTATTTGCGATGTCTTTTATTGTGCCAAACTGCAAAGCAGACTTTTCATTATTTTCTCTATTCTTTTTTTGTGTGCAGAGATTGCAAGATCATCCGAGATCCAACGACACAAAAGTCCAAGGGCTATGGCTTCGTGTCCTTTGTCAACAAACAAGTGAGTACAAGCTGTGGTGGAATCCTGAGTGTCATGTTTTGGTGTTTGATTGTCGAGTGAGCGTGTGCGTATGTGTCTGTATGTTTGTATGTGTCTTTGTATGTGTCTGTGCATCTCTCCAGCTGTTCCTCTGTCTCAGTGACTGTGGGTCAGCCTGCCTGTCTGCATTCATTTGTGTCGTCGTGTACGCACGAATACGATATATATGACCGTGGCTAAGTCTTACCCTTAAGCATTGTCCTGGGCATGTATGACACTGTCTGTCACTGACACGTGTTTCACATAGTGTCTGTCAAAAGGTGTGTCGTTCTATGCACGTCTCATGTGGGCGCCAGGAGGTCGATACTTCAAGCAGGTTTGCTAACCCCATCCTTCAAAATTTGTCTCTGGAATTTGTCCGGCTCTATTTCATTTGCCAGCAGCGGAGCAGTGTTGATCTTTCCACTTTTCCCCCTTCGTGCTAAAAACGCTATTTTTCTTTCATTTTTCTCTGCTCTTGAATTTGTGTGTAATGTTTTAACCCCCCTATCATGCAAGTCGGGGGGGGGGGGGGGGGGGGATTTCGCGTGGAGTAGAAGTGCGCGCGACTGTCAGGCTGAGGATAGAGAGAGGCCACGAGGTCGCGTAGGAAAACGACGAGCAGCAGAGTGTTTTCGTGTAGCGGTCCTGTCACTCGTGCTAGAGTCGATACTCCCCTGCACCCCGCAACTGTCATTTACATGCCACGGGAATGAAGGTTTTCAGGAGGGGGAAGGAAGGAGGAAATTAATTTGATTATCTGTCGTTGAGAGAGAAGAGTTGGACGGAGAAAGTGAAGGCTTGCGTCATCACGGCGTGTTTTGCTGCATGTCATCACGAGGGGCATTTTGAGGGACGGGAGGAGTAGGGTTGTTGGTCTGTCCTCCGCTCTTGTAAGCAAACATGCAAACTCCAAACTTTGATTCTGCGCTATTTTTTTCGGAAACGATGCTGTGGGAGTGGTAGGAGGAGTTAAAGGTTGTAGGTTTGTCCGCCGCTGTAGTAAGCAGACATGTGAACTGGAAGCTTCCAATCCTGAGTATCAGATGATCAGCCCGCTGATAGGTAACGGGTAAGGGACAATGTTTCAAACTGTGCATAGTTGAATGTTTAATGACCGTACGACATTGAATTAATGTCTTGGATGATTAGCAACTTCGGATCCCCAAGCTCTGCATTATGCACGATAAGCCGTAGCAGACCATTCGCGTGAGATCTGCTTTGGACGGTTATAGTCTCGGTGTCTTCGGCATTGACTTACGCTCGAGTTGTGCCTAGCGTGCGGTTAATAACTCTTTCGCGACCAAGGACCCGAGTTCTGCTAACTTCTCAGACGATGAGTCCCATGACGTCGTACTGCAAAAACTTGAGTTGTGCATACCGCACACTGAACTCTTTATGGCCATAGAGTGGAGTTTTGTTGAATTCTCAGAGGACTAGACTCTGGACGACGTAGTGCTAAATATTGAATATAATTATGCCTAGCGCACAGTTTACTCTTTCATGACCAAAGACAGTAATTCTGCTTACTTTTCAGACGATTAGCCCCTCGACGTCGTCTTGAACGGCGACGGTTGGGTCTCTTGCACGATTAAGCCCATTGATGACCGGGGTGGGGGTCTGTAGTTGTTCATGTTTGCACTCTTGTCCATGTGCGTGCACAATTAACCCCCGGGCGGCCGGTCGCCCTGAGTTATGCGTGGTAGACTAGCTGCACGATTAACCTCCTGATGACTGCAGAGGCTCCACTTCGGTGGCGTGCGCGCGGCTCCTGAATCATGCGACAACCCACCGCCTCCACCTCCAGCACCACAGACATTGTCGTTGTTGTGGTCGGTGATGGCGGTGTGGTCAGCTCTCCAGGGAGAGCAGGGTGGTGTGACAAGCAGCAATAGGGCTTCCTGCCTGATTGCACCCGGGGGTGGCCGCGTGTCCCCCTGGGGATGACTGACTTGTCTTCCTCCCTGTCTCCGCTCGTAACGCTCGGCGCCTCCCGCCGTCTGCTGGCTTTCCCTCGCCACCTTTCACGGTCACCTCCCTGTTGCCTTCTTTCTTCTGTGCTTCAGTTTTCAATTTCTCATGTTGTTGACCCTCTGTAAAGGAACAATGACTGCGTGTACAAGTGGTTCCTTTGACCTATACACCAACACTCTGTTGCGGAACAAGGCAAATGATTCTTCTGTGGTGTTGGAAGTCTTTTCGCTTTTTGGCGTTTGAATTATGTGACTTGTATTCAGTAAGTGGGGCAAGGTAGAAACTCGTGTTTGGAGAGGTCCGTATGGAACAAGCGTTTACTTTCAACCGTTATTTCCTTTAGTTGGTTTAAACAAGGTTTTATTCAGTTAAACATGGTACAGTGGTAAAACGAGAAATAATAATTTCCTTTATAGTTTCCAAACATATCTCCCAAACTCATGCTACAGTTCTTTCAATCTAAATATTTGACAATGCATATAGTAGTTTCTGCGTGCTGTTGTCATTCCGCGGACAATAATACTTTAAATTCCAGTTATTTTTGACCGTTTTGTGTTTTTTTTTTTTAATGTGGCCACCTTAAATTTCTTTTCTGTTTAGTATCTTTCACTTTTATTTCTGTCGTTACGTTGTTTTTGTCTCTCTTCTTCTCTTGTGGGTTTTCTGACGTTCTATTTGTCCTAGCTCCTTCCATCTGTCAGCGTTGTTTCCAACCTCTCTGGTTTTAGATCAGAAACCTCTCCACTCGCTGTGTGGCTGTCAGCGTTGAAGGTCATCGTTGGCAACTTTGTCATGTCACATGCCGGCGTCATTTCAACGTCATTTGGTAAAGGGCAGAGGTTTGTTTCTGTTACAGAGAGAGAAAGAGAGGGGGGGGGGGGGGGCAGAGAGAGAGAGAGAGAGCGAGTTAGCAACTCGTGTGCGGTCACATGTTTCATCATCCTTGTTTCCCTCTTTGTCTGTCACGGTTGGGGTGTATCTATCGGGTTTTGCCTTTCCATCACAGAACGGCGATGTTACCGTTGTGTGCCCACCATAACCTTCGTCCACACACTTACATGGTTTTTGACATCTCAACATGAAATACCACACGGACGAATTATGTGGTTTCATCGAATTGTGTGATTTCATTCGCGGACTTGTCACTCCTTTCGTACATTGAATTTTCTTCTTTTTTCCCCCCTTTTTTTGTGGAGACTATTCATTGTCTTAACCATGACAGCTACAGGTCATCCAGAGAACTAGATTTAATCAAGAAAACACAATCAGGCCACACCGATATCAAGCTAACCACAATGTTCAGGCGTGTCTAAATTTAAGTACAGAAACGTCCGCCGGATCCCTCTGCGATGAATATCATCCAGGCAGCAGTGCTTAATATGGTTATAATCACATGGCTCAATCATACATTTATAGTAGCGCGAATATTATTTTATTTCCATAATTTGGTAATGAAAACGTCTTTTACGAAGTATGATGAAAATGGTGACCGTTTTGGGAAGTGGTGCGGCTATGGTAAATTTAATAACGATAGTTACTTGTAGGTGGACGATCCCGAGGGAAATACAATTTGAGTTACTTGCACTCTGGGGACAGCTTTAAGTTGTCTGGATGTAGAAACAGGAGACTCGGGGAGGGAGGTTTGACAGGCTGCAGGTGTCGAACTGTAGACGCAGACGGAGGAGCTGTAATTAGTGAAATAGAAGTAGTATTACTTTTCTTCAAAGTGTCCATCCGACACTCAAGCTAGAAGGACTGTGAGCGCCTGGGGACCTGTTGGTAGCCCTTGTCATCACGTAGTTATGAGTGCTGTGGGTCCTCCCAGACAATGCGGCTGGGCCTTGGAGAAAGTGCAGGTGCAGGGTTTTGGGTAAAGTGAAAATAACTTTCTGTTGCTGAGATCTGGAACGAGATGGGTTGCGAGCACTTGGAAAGTAGCTGCGTCTGAAAAAGAGTGGACAAGCCTTGGGAAATGTGAGCTGCCTGAACCTTTCTCTTATACGCGCGCGCACGCACACATACACGAAAGTACGCACGCATGCAGCCAGAGGGAAAGAGAGATAGAGACACGCAGAGACAGGGTTAAAAACAACAGTTTATTTGATTTCCCCGACACTCACTCCTCCAACGAGTATTATCTTTTTGTGATGAGGTGCAGCCTACTGTACGGAGCTTTTCACTTCCAGACACATCTTCACTTTCCAATTTTGTACCGGAAATTTTGGAACGTATGCGCCCACCCCTCGTACATGGCCGGCTCAAAACAAGAGATCGAACCTCAACCCTTCAACCCCTCCCGTGCAGTGCACGCGCTATTTCGCATTGAATACCAAACCCGATGGAATTGGAATGTTCGGAAGGCAGCCATGCATTTTCCCCTCTGGAATCTGTCTTCCTGTGCATGACTGAATGAAATAAGCGCCGGCATCGGAGTATTAGATAAGCGTCCTCATTCTCAAAATCCCCAGTGAGCTGAGGGGGAAAAAGGAGGAGAGAGAAAGAAAAGGAGCGTAAAACAACTGTTATTGCAAGGGGAAATGACAGAAAAGCGACAACAACAAAATGACAAAAAGAGTTTATTTTTTCGATTTTTGTTCATCGTGTCAAAAAGGGATTTTGTGTACTCGATAGAAATCTATTACAAAAAATAGGGAATATCTCTAGGGAACAACAATGGGGAGCCAGTATCTTTTTCTGTTTTTGTGAAATAGCGCGTCATACAACGGAAAGCTGTTTTAGTGACAGAAAGCGGGCATGTCGTTGCTTGGGGACTTGTCCATTTTTTTTCCTATTCCTTTTCCGTTTTTATTTCTGTATAGTGGTAGTGAACAATGATGATAGTTGCTTGCTCCATTTGTTTTTGTTTTTAGTAGTAGAAAGTCCATGGTGCAGTTATATTTAACAATGCCTTCTTTCCTTGTACCCCATAGATTATTCCATACTTCAATGCATTCTTGAATTGACACAAACCACAAATCAACACCCTTACTGCTTTCTTGCTGGGTTATCTTCGCAGATTGATATTTGTGTCAGTTATGAAATAAATTCAGCAATGTCATGGTGCGACTGGTCCTGTACATATTTTTATTTTTCACACTCGTCAAAATAATCCTACGAAGGAGAAGTGAATGATGCGTCTGGATCGCCAACATCGTTGCTATCTTCATGTATTGGTCTGCGCGAGTGACTATTATTTTATTTGATACACATTATAATACACTTAATTCGGTCATTTTAAAAATTTTATTTTTGAGTTCATTACTAGTCACGGTGTGTTTATTCAGCTTTACTCCCGACAGTGGAGTAAAAATGCGCTTGCTTGGTGACTTTGGTCAGCAGGATGACATGGTTTCGCGACTTGACTAGAATCACTGTGTGCGCACGAACTGTAATACTCTAATGGTAGTAGTAGTACTGGTGACGGAGGGCAGAAGCCCGGAGGCATCATCCTTCCTACTGCATCGGGTGCTTGGAAAGACGTCACGGAGCCTGGGGGAGAGGCGGATTGTGGCAGCAGGCAGCGAAGCTCATAGAGCAGTCAGGTCCTAATGGCCTTCTGATCGTTTATGGCCTTCTGCTGGCCGGCCTGGCTGTCAGGGGACCCATTGACCTCCACGCGCTACGGTCTCTGTCTCCTGCATGGATATATTTCTGTCTCGCTGTCTCTCTTCTCTTATCAATTGTGTTGGTGTGTTTTTGTTCCCAACCACTTTTGCTTTTTCGACCTCCCGGTTCACTGCCGCTGCCTTTCTGTCTCCTGTCCGATATTCGTCCCCCTCTCTTCCCGTTCATTTCAGGTTTGTAAGTCTTCTCATCACTTGTTAAGTCTTTGTCATTTTTCACTTCTAAACTTTGTCCCTCGCCGTCTCCCTCTGTGACCTGACCTACCCCTCACTTCCTCTTGATCGCTTTCTGCAATTTTGCTTGTGTGCTGCATCACAGTCCCAACGTTTTGACCGTCTGTCATACCGTCTACACGACAATCGGACATGCCCATACATCCTCCTCCTCATTCTCCTCTTTTCTCTCTCTCTCTCTCCCTCTCTCTCTCTCTCTCTCTCGCTCTCTCTCTCTCTCTCTCTCTCTCTCTCTCTCTCTCTCTCTCTCCCTCTCTCTCTCTCTCTCTCTCGCTCTCTCTCTCTCCTCTCTCTCTCTCTCCCTCCCTTCCTCCCCTCCTTCAGCAGTTTTGCTCGTGCCCTGCATCAGCCCATTGTTTCAGCGCCGTGCGCTTTTGTAGTTGTCATGGTGATGTGCTTGTCTCCCTTTCCGGGCCGGGAGTTGTGTCCCCTGTGTGCTCCCTTGCCTCTTATTGCAGTGGCCTTCCTGCGCTTTCCAGTTCGCTGAGCGTCATCTGAATGCAAGTGGATGAACGGATAATGCTGTTTGGGCTCTGGAAGCTTTTTGCTCTAGCCATGCGGATGCAGGGGGTGGGGGTGGATGAATATCCAGTTGAGTTAATCGCTGGAGTCGTTCGTTGAAAGTTAGCATGGATAGCATGGAGCACGTAGAAAAAAAGTGGTGATGTGGGGTTGACAATTGATAAAAGAATGTGCATTGCGAGCGAATGGGATAATCATACGAATCGTTGATGTATCACTCTTCCATTAAATGTTGATTTATCACTCTGAGAGAGAGAGAGAGAGACAGAGAGAGAGACAGAGAGAGAGACAGAGAGAGAGCGCGTTGGGGAAAGCAAAACGCAAGGCATTTTCTGTATTACGAAGTCTCGTGTTCGTTTCTCAACAACTCTGGTGCACGTTACAATCGTCCTGAGAGTTGGCAGTCGGAGGATAGTACCATTTAACCTCAACATGACAGGACGTTTACGTCAAGGAAGAACGCGCATGCGCAGGCTCACTGAATACGCACGCAGAGAGAGGAGAGAGAGCGTTGGGGAAAGCAAAACGCAAGGCATTTTCTGTATTACGAAGTCTCGTGTTCGTTTCTCAACAACTCTGGTGCACGTTACAATCGTCCTGAGAGTTGGCAGTCGGAGGATAGTACCATTATCGTTGACATTACCGAGACACGGTGACAGTCAGCGTGAAAGACACTGATAGTGTAATCACCCAAAGTGCTTTGTCACGAGGAATTAATCGAGGTCCGGCGAGCAGAGATGCGGATGGTTAATGACAAAGGGGAAAGTGATGACCACGAGAGTTACACGTACAGATCGGGTTCACCAAGCAGACTGTATCATTGCTTTGAGTATCCTGCAGCTGATGTGTCTGACTGCTGTCATGGGTCAATCATACCGCAACCGATCCTCGCATGAAGCTGGACGAAAAAGAATGACGGTTATTGACGACAGGACTTGAAGTTTTGACGACATCCGGAAGTTTGTCAGACGACAAAAAGTACAGAAGACATGACGATTTTGGACGACATAACACAATGTGATGGCGACCAAAGACAGTTAATACAAGAACAAGAAAAATTAAAGCGAGGTTGACACAAGAAAAAAGGAGCAGATTTAAAAAAAATTATTGACGACAAAACAAAATACATAATGACATCACGTTTGTCACAAGAAAACGATTGACAAAAAGGAGGGTTAAGATTAGTGAAGACCAAGTCATGACAATAAAAGACATTTTGACAAAAGTAAAAGAGACAAGATTGACACAAGCAAAAAGAGCCACCCAAAAGTATTGATTATTGACAACAGAACACAAAGCAATCAGGGCACAAGAAAGTTACACAAAGAAAAAGAAACAAAATTGAAACAAGGAAACGAAGCCCAAAGAAAACATTATAAACGACAGAACACAATATAATGACAACACACGAAGTTTCACATAAATAAGACCAGATTGACACAAGAAAATGCAGGAGCAGAAAGAAGGATTTGTTGCGACAGGACAGAAGTAATGACGGCACAAGAACTTTGGACAAAGAAATGCTAGGCGAGATGGACAAAAGAAACAAGTGCCACGGGACGTTCCCCGCTGCTTGACATATGAGATGAGAAGAAGTAGAGGGTCCCTTGTGCATTGTGGGCTCTGTTTAATCTGTCCCAAGATCTGGGGATGCTGCAACATTTTAACTGAACCGGACACTTTGATAGATTCCATTGCAAGAAAGCCTGCACGTTCTGCGATTTTTGTATGACCTTACCTTCTTTGTGCGGTTGTTGGATTTGTGTTGTTGTTGTCCTGTGTTTTGAGGGAGTGTTGTGTTGGGAAGTTGAAGCTTATGTCTTTTGCAAGGGGGTGATGGTGCTTGTCCCTCTACCTCCTCCACACACACACACCCCCCCCCACACCCCCCCCCACACACACACACACCCCCCCCACACACACACACACACACCAGCCCCCCGCTCCCTCTCTCTCTCTCTCTCTGTATGTGCACCCGTCTTGTATTTTGAACTTCAGTTCAATTTTAGGCGATGCATTGGTTTTTTTCTGTGTCTGGAAGGATAATAATATACTCCAGGTTCTGTGTGTGTGTGTGGTGGGGATAGGTCTTGCATTTTGAACTGGAGACTGAAATGCAAGACAGGACCGTCGTTCAGTGTTTGCCCTGTAAAGCATGTCTGACCGGCTGGGTGGATAGTGGGTACCACTCAGCGAGCCTTTCATTGTGTGCACACGTCGTCCTCAACACAAGAACCGGCTGGGTGGATAGCGGGTACCACACAGCGAGCCTTTCATTGTGTGCACACGTCGTCCTCAACACTAGAACCAGCAGTGGTTTTTATCTGCTGCGTATTTCACGTGCTCCCTTCCTTCCAGTCAGCAGACAGTGTGCATGATTCGCTGCATGTTGCACAACGGTGACCGAATCTCCCCCCTTTGTCAGGTGCTGACGCAAATCTATCGTTTTCAAAGGCCCCGCAGAGTTCCGCATCGTTTCTGTCTGCAGTGGGTAGTTATCCATCGATGTTTGTGGAGAAAATGATAGTTTTTCTCCTAACCCTCTCATCGCTACGGGCGGTGATGGGGGATGAGGAGAAAGAGAGGTGCATCGGTCTGTGTGTGTGTTTTACCGATTGATGTTTTATTCTCTCTATCGCTTCGAGCAGTAAGGGATGGGCATAGGGAGAAAGAAGAAGCGTGTGTGCGAGAGTTAGTGTGTTATGTCTTGTTGTTATGGACAAATTGGTGAATTTGTATACACTTCCGGGTGGGGTGAAGAAGCCATTCTGAAGGAGGTAGTGGTGTATGGCAAAACGTCTCATGTCTTAGCGAAGGCTCTGTGGCCCCCGATGACAGGAGAGAGGGGGTGGGTAGTGAACGGATGTAGAAGGGTAGGGGAGAGGTGCGGGTGTGATGTGAATAAGATAATATTGATCACAATGTGGCAACAGCACGGAAGGCGCAGGCCGGGGTGTGTTTGGGCAGCGACAGTCATTTCCTCAGCACGGGCGGCACGGTGTCAGGCCTGTTTGCCCAGCACTGCGCCCCGGCCTGCCTCTTGTTGGCCAGTCCGCTTTCCACGTGCTCGTGTGTGCGTGCGTGCGTGTGTGTCTGAGAGAGAAAGAGAAATCATGTGTATGTGTTGGTGACATCTCTCTCACCCTTCCCCATCCCCCTCTCTCTCTCTCTCTCTCTCTCTCTCTCTCTCTCTCTTTTCTTACTCTCTCTTTTCTTACTCTCTCTCTTTTTCTACTCTCTCTCTCTTTTTCTCTTTTTTTCTCTTTCGCTCTTTCCCTCTCCCCCATCCCCCTCTCGGCTATGTTTGTGTTCCCCGTTGCAATATGGGCCCGTTTCGTGTTTGCAAATGTATTATAGAACAGAGCCCCCGAGTTGTCAGCAGCAGCCATGTTTTCTTTTCCTCGATCCCTACCTTGCCCATGCTGTTGTCCATCCCGCTGGGTTGTCCAGTGGTGTTTAAATATGTGTGAGATATGTGTTTGTAGAACCCGATGAGTTTCTAGACCTCATCACCTTTTTTTCTTTATTTTTTTTCCTTTTTTTTTTTAAATCTTTCTCACTCTCTTTCGTGTGTACACACACAGGCGCACGCGTGCTGGCATGGACGCACCTGCGCACGCGCACACACACACACACACACACTTTGCCCCTATCCCCACCACCCCAGCACGCCCAGTCTGTTACTTTATGGATCTTCCGAGTAACGTCATCAAGCCTGCTTATTAATTTTCTAGTCATTGTCACATTCTCTGCTCTATTTTTGGCCCAACTTGTTCCATCGTTGGCTGATACCGAGCTCTCCACAGGTCTTGTACGCTGTAAACCTGTCTGCTGCCGTCGTATAATGTGTGGAGGGTGCATTTAGACCTGTCGGTGTTTCAAGCACTAAACAGCTACTCCGCTGCCGTTATGGCATGTGTTAAGGGTGCATTTAGACCTGTCGGTGTGTCAAGCACTAAACAGCTACTCCGCTGCCGTTATTGCATGTGTTAAGGGTGCATTTAGACCTGTCGGTGTGTCAAGCACTAAACAGCTACTCCGCTGCCGTTATGGCATGTGTTAAGGGTGCATTTAGACCTGTCGGTTTGTCAAGCACTAAACAGTTACTCCGCTGCCGTTATGGCATGTATTAAGGGTGCATTTAGACCTGTCGGTTTGTCAAGCACTAAACAGCTACTCCGCTGCCGTTATTGCATGTGCTAAGGGTGCATTTAGACCTGTCGGTTTGTCAGGCACTAAACAGCTACTCCGTTGCCGTTATTGCATGTGTTAAAGGGTGCAATTAGACCTGTCGGTTTGTTAAGCATTAAACAGCTACTCCGTTGCCATCATGGAACATATGAAGATTGCATTTAGACCTGTCGGTTTGTCAAGCATTAAACAGCTACTCCGTTGCCATCATGAAACATATGAAGATTGCATTTAGACCTGTCGGTTTGTCAAGCATTAAACAGCTACTCCGCTGCCGTCATGGAATGTGTGAAGATTGCATTTGGACCTGTCGGTTTGTCAAGCACTACAGCCACACCAAGCTTTTTGGTGCTGTGGATAAATTTCCGCTGAAGGAGGCTTCGAGGGGGGCCTGGGTCAATGATCGGCGGCTGCTGGCTTTGACAATTTTTTGGCGTGTTGTCGCCATTCAATCAGCACGCCCGAGTACTGTGTTTGTTCTCGCTTTCTGGCGTTGATTACAGAATTAATGGTAGTGGTATTTCTGTGGTGTGTGTTTAATGTTGTTGTAGCGCCTAATAGTGTTGGGATCGACAGGACGTTTTCTGAATCCTGATCTTCTTGGAGAAGGTAATTTCAGATTTGCTGGCTTTTGCTGGTTATTATAGTATACAGATTCCAGCTAATGTCAAGATAGTGTGGAATCTGCCAATCAAATCATCTCGTAACTTCCGGCTGTGTGACGAAAATGACATCACGATAACCTAATTGGCAGTGAAGTTCCCATGCCATGCTTTGTAAAGTGGATATCTTTTCGAAATGTATCCATACACGTCGGTGGTCGGTTTTCTCTATCGGTTATGATCTATCAGTTCTTGCTTTTAATGACAATTCGGTTTCTCTCTTCCTTGCCCCCCCTCCTCTCTCTCTCTCTCTCTCTCTCTCTCTCTCTCTCTCTCTCTCTCTCTCTCTCTCTCTCTCTCTCTCTCTCTCTCTCTCTCTCTCTCTATGTCCGTCTGTCTTTATGTGTTGTATAAAGGACAGGTTGGAAGAATAGGCTTTGCCTAAAACCTTTATCCTTTTGTAATAAAGTTCTGAGTCTGAGTCTCTCTCTCTCTCTCTCTCTCTCTCTCTCTCTCTCTCTCTCTCTCTCTCTCTCTCTCTCTCTCTCTCTCTCTCTCTCTCTCTCTCTCTTTGATATTTCTACTATTTTGCTGCAGTGGTTTCGGATTGTTGTACAGGTCATTACTGGTATTAGGCAGTCGTAAATCAAAAGTGGAAATGCTTTTTCCGTGGTGGAGTTTGTGTCGATCCCGCTGGGAGCCCAGTAATGCTGGTCTCCTGACATTCTCCCCAGCAGCTTGGGCCTTCATCATCATTAGCTTCAATTAATAACCTCTGTGATCTCGTCAAAGCCACCCTCTTGGGACACGTTCACCCGGATAAATACCTGACCTACTTTGGATAAAGAGAGAGTGTGTGTGTGTGTGTGTGAAGAGTGGGGGGGGAGCACTAGGGGATGGGGGATAGCAAGGGGCTCAAAAGAGAGACTGCATAGATTTGGAGAAGGGCCACGATCGTTGGGGGGGGGGGGGGGGGGGGGTATTCAGAACGGTGTTTGTGCCAAATATGATTGAAAACGACCAGGCAGTATTTTTGCACAGTGGGTGGGCAAACAGTGAAGCGTAATGAGGCAACAAATTTGCGGAAGGGAACCTAAAAGGCTTCTAGATGAATAGACACTACAGCTCAAACTGGCTGCACATCACATTGTTTTTCCTCTGCAGGATTATTGTGTGTATTTTGAGAGAGGGATGCATATATATAGCTTTTGGAATTGGCAGGGGGGGGGGTGCATGTTGCTGAGGGAGGGGGGGGGGGGTGCATGTTGCTGAGGGAGGAGGGGGGAGATGCATGTAGTTCTCGGAACTGAGGGGGGGGGGGGGGTGCAGTAAGCTTGGTTTAGTGGAAGTGTAAAGGGTGGTTTGCAGCACGAGCTGTTTATTGATATCCATGTTTGCATTGACTGGCTGTCGGCTCAAGTGGCGGGGGAAGCCGGGGAGGAAGGAAGGATGGCAACTATGTGCACAATGTCACTGGGTACGCTTGTCACTGGGTAAGCCACTGAAAGTCAAAAGCCAGCCACAAAAACAACTGTCCGGGGTCTTTAAGCTCACACGCATAAAAAAACGCAAGCACACACCCCCACGTATTCGCGCGCATCTCCTCTCCGCACATACTCACACCATTTCAGCGCGTCTTGGGCCCATCGGGACAAGAACAGGACTTCACCACTACTTTATCACCGACCCCCACCCCTTGTTTCGTAACTTTTGGAGAAAATAAAAACGTCACGTTTTATTTCATTACAAAATGCACAATCCAATAGAGGATCCGCGATTTACACTGCTCGACCCACTAAACAACCTTCATTGTGGCACCTGGTTTCCCCTCAACTCCACCCACCCGTGTCTATGGGTCGGTTGGGAGGGAGAGCGAGTGATTTGTTAGAGGGTGCCTGTTTCAACACGATTTTCCAACCCACCCCGTCGTAAAAGGAGAAGCAAGGAACATTATTGTGATTAAGTCCCTTGTCGTGTGTACATCATTGTTTTTGCTCCATTCAACGCACCTGGGATGATACGAATTCGATTACCTTTCTGAAATGGGGTTCGTATTTTGGCGGAGTTGTTTTTGTACAGCCAAAGCCCATTTGGTCAGTTTTGGAGTGCAAAGACAACACAGAAATATGCCAACAGATTTGTGTGGAGTTGGAAGAAAAAGTTCCGTTGTGGGGCAGGGTGGTTGGTGGGATCGCGAGTGCAAATTTCTTGAAAAGGATTTGACTGTGGAACACAAAGCGCAGTTTAATGTGACCCTCCCAGTTTGGGAGCAATTGTGTGAAAGTGACAGATATTTATGATTAGTAGCTGAGCTGTGAAAATAGTGGTAGACGTTTAGTTTGTTCCTTATAAATAGCACGAAAACTGGTATGCCTGTGATATGTGGTAGGCGGACCGCGTTTTGTGTTGAAAAATCAGAAGTACGTTGACGGACACGAGTCAATTGGAGAAGTGTGGGATACAACTTGACACTGACAAGTCCAGAAAGCTTTTGGTCCGCGACTAGAAGCACCTCGTTGGCAGTGATTTGGCCAATTTACCCGCCGTCCCTCTCTCTGTAACCACCACATCTCTCAAGGAAGCGCAAGCAGGCACGAACGGACACTAACAGAGAGAGAGAGAGAGAGAGCCTTCGGTTGTTGTTGTTTTTTCTCCTTTTTTCCCTGTTTTTATACCCCTGCGCTGATCAACTTTGACTTGGTGACAGTGACGAGTTGTTTTTTAATGTGTGCTTTTTTTTTTTTTTTTTTTTTTGCGCTGACATATTTTGACGAGGAATTGGTAAGGGGGTGGGAGGAAATGCGGTATCTCGCATGGGAGTTACTTTGTGGAAGGGGGTGGGGGATATGCATTGATGGATTGGACAGAATAATGGAAGCAAAACAGAAGACCTGCCACGGGAAGACAGTGAGCTGAACACGAAGACGTTCTATCTGGAAAAGTAAACGACACGAGTGCAGAAAAGTGAATGTTAAAATGATTTTTGAGTCACTTGAGAAAAAGTGACTCTGTGTAATCGGTCAGTGTCTGTCCGGCCGGCCGGCCGTCCGGCCGGCCGTCCGTAGACACCACCTTAACGTTGGACTTTTCTCGGAAACTATCAAAGCGATCGGGCTCATATTTTGTTTAGTCGTGACCTCCAATGACCTCTACACTTTAACGATGGTTTCGTTGACCTTTGACCTTTTTCAAGGTCACAGGTCAGCGTCAAAGGAAAAATTAGACATTTTATATCTTTGACAAAGTTCATCGGATGTGATTGAAACTTTGTAGGATTATTCTTTACATCAAAGTATTTACATCTGTAGCCTTTTACGAACGTTATCAGAAAAACAAGGGAGATAACTAGCCTTTTCTGTTCGGCAACACACAACTTAACGTTGGGCTTTTCTCGGAAACTATAAAAGTGACCGGGCTCAAATTTTATGTGAACGTGACTCATTGTGTTGTGAATAGCAATTTCTTCCTGTCCATCTGATGCCTCATATAATATTCAGAACTGCAAAAGTGACTCGATCGAGCGTTTGCTCTTCTTGTTAAGATTGGAAGCTGAATATATTCGATTCCGTTTGTTGTTCTCCTCTGCTTCTGCGCTTCTAATCCTTTTAAGAATGTTATGTCGGTGCCTTTGCTGTTTTGTTGTTGTTGACGAGAGCTCTTTTGTTTAGTCGGTCTAATGTCTTGTCGTTCCACTCCCTTTCTTCCTTTTCACCTTGTTCGTTTTAAGTTCTGTGTTTTGTGCATATCTCTCTATCTCTCTCTATCTCTCTATCTCTCTCTCCCTCTCTCTCTCTCTCTCTCTCTCTCTCTCTCTCTCTCTCTCTCTCTCTCTCTCTCTCTCTCCCTCTCTCTCTCCCTCCCTCCCTCTCTCTCCGTCGTCATACTATTGTCGCCTGCTTTTACTGTTCTTTTTTCTTCACTTTCTTCCGTTGGCCTCGCTAATGGGTCACTCTCTCCTGGCTTTCCTTGTCATCTCTTCAAGCTCTCCTTCTCTTGCATCTTGTGGATGATGGACAAGATGTTGTCGGCCTCTCTGTCTCTTTGCCCCACGCTCTGACGGCCCTCTGCTTGCTGGCTGGAGTGTGTGTTTAGGAAACAATCCCCTCTCTAGCTCCGTCCTCTCCACTGGCTTGACACGGCTCTCGCCCTCTTCGTGGCCAGCTCATCCGCCTTGCCTTCTGACACAACCTCTCGGCTTGCCACATCTTCACCTTTTTCTCTTTCTTGTATTCCTTTCTCCTTCTTGTATTCCTTTCTCCGTGTGTCTCTGTCTCTCTCTGTCGCTTCCTCTATCTCCCTCTCTCTCTCTCTCCCTCTCTCTCCCTCTCTCTCTCTCTCTCTCTCTCTCTCTCTCTCTCTCTCTCTCTCTCTCTCTCTCTCTCTCTCTCTCTCTCTCTCTCTCTCTCTCTCTCTCTCTCTCTCTCAGCACTGTCTCTCGTGCACTGTGATGCTTGTTTGAAGTTGCGAGAGATGCTAGTGGCGCAGCTAGCTTGCTGTTGTGTTTCGTTTGATGACTGTTGTCTTGCATGCTTTTGTTTGGTGATGTAGATCTTGTACGATTCCATTACGTTCACGTTTGGAGGGTAGCATTCTGTACTTCCGATCCTTGCACGATAGTCCTCTTCGATAGTGCATTGGCCGACGAGCTGGGCGACGAGGGTTCAGAACGTGAGTTTAGGGGGTGGGGGGGGGGTGATTGGCGTTGGAGTGTCTTTCTATCCTACTTTCTGTGTGCTTTGGAGGCAAGGAGATCAAAACTGGTATCGTCTTGAAGGTGGCGCTGAAGTTGTCGAGTTTCCCTTACTTGTGCCTGGGATCAAGGGCGTGACGATGTCGTGACTCTGTCGTTGTCGCTGTCCTCCTCCTCTTCAGCATCATCAGTATCTTGGTCCTTCTCTTTCTTCCTCCTCTTTCTTCCTCCTCTTTCTTCCTCCTCTTTCTTCCTCCTCTTTCTTCCTCCTCCTCTTCGTCGTCATTGTCATCATCAATGTCGCGGTTGTGCTGAGCAGTGTCCTGATATAACCCTCCATTGTTGGCTTGGCGTTGTGCCAGCACCTCATGTGTCACCAGTAGTTGCAATCAGACCTGGCCTTTGCAACGTAATATTCCCTGCATTGTTGACTTCATTGTCTGGCCTTAGTCTTTTGTACCCCACCCCCACCCTCACCCCAACTGATTGATTGATGGCCGCAGATATCTCACAACCCATTGGCGATCGCTGTCGCATGTCACCACAATTCGTGTTCCACGTCAGCAGATTCGTGGCTTCCAACTTGACGTACGCCTCAGTATCACTGTAGGGGCGAGCGCTCAAGACAAAACTCATTTTGAGTTCGCGCTGTTGGGAGATGGAATGAAAGCAGTTCAAGAGTTGATGCGCTCGTTAGAAATGTGCAAGTCGCTCGGGCCACTACTGGCGCCTAAAACAGTGTGGTGGTAAGCTGTTTATGGCACATTATAACAGGGTAGTAATGAAGGAAGAGTGATGGTTTGAGGATATGGTTGCGCCAAGCGCCTGTGATGTCGTAGTTGTAAGACTACTTGTCATGAGAAAAGTGCCCTTCCGGATTATGCTCATGTCAAGATCATAGCTGATTGATTAGCAGAAGGCGTGCTGATTTTCCCCAGGTTGGCTCTTCACAATGGATTTTTTTTATCCCCTCGCCTGTTTTACGGGAAAAGGTTGCTGTGAAATATTTTCTGTGAATGATTTTTCTGGAACAATTGTGGATTGTTGGAATAGAAACTTGACTTACACAGCTGTGAGATTGAAATATTGCCAGTGAGATTTCCAGGAGAGGGTTTGGGGGAAAGAGTCAAGATAGGAGAGAGAGAGTGAGAAGAGAATGAACAGGCTCTTAGCATCTCTAATTGATTCTCACGGACAATTAGATTAAAACTGACAGTCCGCACATAAAACACTCTGAAATTATCCTGGCGCTAAACCAATCAGCTTAACGCGTCTGGCGAGTTTTAGGACGACAAATTGAGAATAAAAGAAATGTCCCCGCTAATTGGTGTGGGTTCCCTTGATGAATTTTGGGCAAAGCGGTGCAAAACAAAAACAAAGGAAGAAGGAGAAAGAAAGGTTGCTTTCTGCCTCCACGCCTGTTCTCAGGTTGTGTTATTCATTGGTGTCGATTTGCAAACAGGTTGAACGTGGTGGTGATAGCGCGGCACGTCATTGTCAGTGAACGGTGGATGGGAGGGGGGGGGGGGGGGGGTGGTATTATGATAATTTGAGATGATAACGGATTCTGTTTCTCTTTTTACCCTTGTTAAGTGTTTCTTGTATAGAATATAGTCAATTTTTGTAAAGATTTTAGTCAAGCAGTATGTAAGAAATGTTAAGTCCTTTGTACTGGAAACTTGCATTCTCCCAGTAAGGTAATACATTGTACTACGTTGCAAGCCCCTGGAGCAAATTTTTGATTACAGTGGAATCCAGCTATAACGAACCTGGGTTTAACGAAATCCCTCTTAGTCTTATAACAAACTTTACTGCCATTGATTTCCCGGCAGACAGCCTTCTATTTCTTACTTGTTACTTTCCGGCTACATCGAACCTTTTGAACTCATTTGCATAACGAACCCCTCTTTTAACAAACACGTTTTCATCGCCCCAGAGCCGCTTTGTCTCTAAAAGTCACAAGGCTACAACGATCTGCGTGTGAGGCGAGAACAAAGGCAGGTCCATTGTGATAGCTGGGTGGCCTTGTTTATAGACACTGACCTTCTTCCCAGTGGTCATTGACCCAGTTTTAGCTATGAGAGGTGGTTCCCCTTTCATATGAGAGAGGAAACATTTCCTGCACCCGGGTCAGTGACCGAGTTTAACCTATGGGGAGTTTAACCTATGGGGCGGTCTCTTTGATGTCTTGAGAGGAAACTTGGCCAGGGTAGTACATGCACCAGAGTTGGTGGACACCATGAAATCGGAGATTGATCGGAGATTGATCAGAATGTACATCATGCTTTTACACGACTTTTTAAATTTTACTTCTAAAATTGTGACAGTAAAGTGAACATTTGAACTATGCCTCTCTCTATGGATTATATTATGAAACTGTTGAAAACATGCAGAGATTGTACTCTCCAAGTAAAGATCGATGGGACGATCATTTGAAGGTGAGTGGGAAAACTTGTCTTAAGGCCATGTATCTCCCTTGAGATTCGTTGTACCCGGACTTCACTGTAGTGCTTTTGTGAACAAGAAACAATTGACAAGTCGACGTTAAACACCAAATAAAGAAAGAAAAGAAAAGACTCTAAAAGCACAGAAGTTAGTGTACAGAAGCTATTATTGCACCCTTTCAGCCAGGGGGGGGGGGGGGGGGGGTAGGGATTTTTCATGTGGGTGAATTTACGCCAAGTCAAAATGCTATCGTATACACGAATATCGTGTCTCACATTAGCTCATTTCAAATTCATACAAGGTGCACACACACACATACACACAACACCATACACACACACACACACGCACAGATGCAGAGAGATCAGTCTTCCTGCCATCGATCAGACAGTCTTTCAGGCCCCCAATCTCTCGGTGTTTGCTCTCAATATTCCACGCTTTACTGACGGCCAGTCGCTTTACTGACGGCCAGTCGGGCAGAAAACTGGGCAATGGGGCGGCGCCGACTCCAATGGCTGTGCGGCACTTCTCATCCGGCAGCCAGCCAGACGTTCTCTGGTGCAGCAGCAGCTCTAGCTCTAGCAGCAGCTGCAGCAAGAGTGGAAACTGCTCCCTAATTGCATCAGGTCGCCTGACTTGAGCTGTGCACGTGAAGCACGCCTCTTACTTTTGTTGTGAGGCTGTAGACCATTCCATGTGGGTGGACACGATATGTACTTTACATTTCAAACTACATATCGGGATTGAAGGGTTGGGGAGATGGAGCAGGTGGTAGTTTTGTGTTTGTTGTAAAAGAAAAAGAAACAGAATTTTAGGTTTGGGAGTGGGAGGGGTTCACAGTAAAATTTCTTTATTTGTGGTAGAAAGAGTGTGGGAGATGTGTCTCTGGAAAGAATAGGCAAAGTGTGCTGGTAAGGTAATCCAGAATCTATAGCTGATTGTGAAATTTGAAGCTTTATTCTGTGTGTGTGTGAGAGAGAGAGGGAGAGTGAGAGAGTTTGTTTTTTTGTTTGTTCGTTCATGGGCTGAAACTCCCACGGTTTTTACGTGTATGACCGTTTTTACCCCGCCATTTAGGCAGCCATATGCCGCTTTCGGAGGAAGCATGCTGGGTATTTTCGTGTTTCTATAACCCACCGAACTCTGACATGGATTACAGGATCTTTTTCGTGCGCACTTGGTCTTGTGCTTGCGTGTACACACGGGGGTGTTCGGACACCGAGGAGAGTCTGCACACAAAGTTGACTCTGAGAAATAAATCTCTCGCCGAACGTGAGTTGCGGCCAACTGGATACAAATCCAGCGCGCTACCGACTGAGCTACATCCCCGCCCTTGAGAGAGAGAGTGCCTTTTACAACAGAGTGAAAACAGATTTGCTGTAGTCAAGAAGGTCCCAGACATACAGTCTGGTGTCATGCATAATCATTGTTAGATGACTATGTTTATTTATTTTGTGATTCGATTGTTCTCCCGACCACTCTGACTGCTTTCTATCCCTCTGATCTAATTTTCCACCACTCCTCCCCCAAGTTGTAGGTGTTGACAGCAGGCAGTAAAGTCCTAGGTAGCAATAAACATACCTCTTGCTTTTTGTCCTCTCTGGCCGGCATAAAAATAACCAGGCCTTATGTGCTTTTTTAAGGCTTTTAGTCCCTCATGAAAGTACCCATAGACATTGCTCTGTCCTTGCTTTTGGTGTTTTTCAGGGCGCCAGCTTTGTAGGCTATGGGCTTTGGGACTTCTGCCCTGACTTGATAGGGTTTTAAAGCCAGTAGTAACTAATTCCCGTGTGACTTAAAAAGAACCCAGATTTTTCTTGTCTTACAGACCTTTAGGATTAGTAGGTTTCTCCTTGTCACCGACTTTCAGTCCTTTCGTGCTCCTTTCGCACTTCAGCATTTTCTTTGTTTATTGTCCCTCTCAACCACCTCCCACCCTATCAAATTGGTGCTAAAAGAACAACCAGTCCGTTTTGAACTGTCTGGTTGGTGTACACATGTAAATAGGCCCAGTGAAATTGAACACTTTATCTGTACATATTTATTATGATATAATATGCGTGTGGAAGGAGTGTGAAGTTTGGATGCATACACCATAACAAAATCCTGTGCTTTGCATTTGGTAAATAAACTGTTTGACTTGACTTTGACACCATTCCAGCCCCCTATCCCCTCCCTTCTTGCATTTTCTATCAGTGTTTTTAATGGAGTGAGCGATCAGATGATGTTGATGATACTTTCTCTCTCCCAAACCTTTATTATAAATGCAGCTGTGTCCGAACACAGCAGCTGTGGCACCGACACCTCATGTCAATCTATCGTTTATCTCTTATCAAGTGAAAACATTTGCATATCTGCCATAGATTTTCCAACTTCATTTCAGATGTATAGTTAGCATTAGGTGTCATGACGGTAATTTTGTCCAAGCCTTGGGTGTCAGTACTGCTGTATTTTTCTTTGGAGGGAGGTGTTATTTATTGGGAGGACTGAGTCTGTGTGTGTTTCTATGCAGGTTATTTGCATGACTATGCTGAATGAAGATGAATGAGGAGGGAGCGTGGATCAAAGAGCTATTGTGTATGTGGTCCGTTTGATCTTGGTTATGCACTGGGGAGAGTTTTTGAAAGCTGCTTCAGGTGGAAATGTTCCAGTTGCAATGTGAATGGCTTATGTCCAATTTGTGCTGAACAAGATCACTGCAGCTTACCCTGTACTAATACAGAATTGATTCTAAGGGGGAGAAACATGAGAGATTTTCCCCATTCTTCTCTCCCTTCTTCCCTGTGTGCGTGTGTTCATTTGTGTGTGTGTGTTCTCCTTATTTTCATTGAAATGATTATAAACTCCTCTTCCCTCCTCCCCATGTGTGTTTTTGTATTTGTGTCTGTGTGTTTCATGTTACTTACATTGAAATGTATATGTATGGGTTGGTGAACATCTGGTATTTATTCAGGGGGGGGGGGGGGGGGGGGGTTACAGGTATTTATTCAGTGACCAAAGATTTTGTTTTACTGAGAAAGGTTTAGATATATGTGTGCCAGAACTCATTCACCCATTTTTTTCCCCAAAATTAAACAATGACCAACAGATTTTCTGACAAATCAGTCAAATGATGAATATAAACTGGACACTTACCTTGCATGTCCTTTGTGTGTTTGCGCAGGATGCTGAGAACGCCATCAATAACATGAACGGCCAGTGGTTGGGCAACAGACCTATACGGACGAACTGGGCCACGCGCAAGCCTCTTGCTCCAGTGCCCAAAGAAAGTGAGTTCAAGTCCAAGTCCATGAAGTGCACAGAATATGTTCTGTTTACTTTGTCTTGCATGCTAATCACGCACACATTCCAAACTATGTGACAACTTGTTGTTTTCAAAGAAGGGTTCCTTGGTGGTTTATGGGTTAGTTCCTCCTGTGACTGATTCCATCTTGTTGTTGTTTTTGTGTCAGGTGGATTGTTAATGAAGGTTTAATCATGAAGAGGGTACAGGTAAAATTGTCCTGATTTAATCTAAAGTTATCTTATTCGTTGCCAGAATCTATTTTTGACCAGACAAGGAACAAAATACCCCCACCCCTAGGATCTCTTTCCTGTTGCATTGAGGGGACAACTTTGATCGTGTTGATTAAATATCTTGTTCAACTGTAGACCGCTACTGTTGCATTGAGGGGACAACTTTGATCGTGTTGATTAAATATCTTGTTCAACTGTAGACCGCTACTGTTGCATTGAGGGGACAACTTTGATCGTGTTGATTAAATATCTTGTTCAACTGTAGACCGCTACTGTTGCATTGAGGGGACAACTTTGATCGTGTTGATTAAATATCTTGTTCAACTGTAGACCGCTACTGTTGCATTGAGGGGACAACTTTGATCGTGTTGATTAAATATCTTGTTCAACTGTAGACCGCTACTGTTGCATTGAGGGGACAACTTTGATCGTGTTGATTAAATATCTTGTTCAACTGTAGACCGCTACTGTTGCATTGAGGGGACAACTTTGATCGTGTTGGTTAAATATCTTGTTCAACTGTAGACCGGTACTGAAAACCGCGTATCAGGAAAAGAGATAAGAGCCTGTACATAGAGTTGTTGTGAAGGATGAGTATAGGGTAATATATACACTTGCTCTAGTCATGGTTGTTGTATACAACTAACATGTTTCTTTGAATTAGAACTGTATTTTACAGGTGTGAAGCAGATGTCGTACGACGAGGTGTTCAACCAGAGCAGCCACACAAACTGTACAGTCTACTGTGGTGGCGTCAACACTGGACTCGCTGGTGAGCTTTCTTTCTTTATTTGGTGTTTAACGTTGTTTTCAACCACGAAGGTTATATCGCGACGGGCGCTGGTGAGCTCACTCTTGACAAATTATCCGTCTTCTTCTTTTTCTTGCGCTGTTACCGTGGACATTCTTGGCATTTTCATCATTGTCAATATTGTCATAACCATTGTCATTCTTATCGTCGTCGTTGTAGCTGCCATCAACGTCATGATTATTGTTATCATTATCATTGGTTGTAGTCATTGTCATCATGTTCCTCATTATCATCATCATCATCATCATTTTCTCCTTTTCCGTCATCTACTCTTGCAATTAGCTAACAGTGCAGGTGTGTTGTCATGTTAAGAGAGTATCACAAAGTTACTGGGCATCCTGCACTTTTTATTTCCTTCATTAGTTTACATTATACATAGATGAATACTTTTAATGTTGTTGGTTTTTTTTTAAATAGCAGGGGCTTTATGACTCATTGTTTGTATTTTTGCCAGGACGAGGCAGAGGTTTTACACACGTTGATGAGAGTTTGGCATTCAGAAATGCTGACTTTGGCATATTTTAGGAAGTACAAAATTGATTTTGTTTTCATGAATTGTTGAACAAGTCCAGGCTGCGAAAAGAACACAGGTAGAGAGAAGAAAGGGGGAGAGAGAGCCAGGATAGAGAAGAAGCCCGTTGGGGGGAAAATCTAAAAGAAGAAGAGACCGGCTTTGTCTTCTCTGATCACTGGAAAAGGGAAAATAATAGGAGAATTGATTGCGCCTTTGCCAAAACAAAAGGCCGGCATGGAAAGCAGGGAGATGTCAGATGTTCCTTTTATTGCTGGGGTCTTTAAGTGGCCGCAGCGGCCAAGTGCCACATGCGGTCCGCCTGCCGCTGGTTCCAACACTGCACAAATATTTAGCTTGCTCCTCTCTGCCGTTCTTGCGACAACCCTGACTGAGCCTTTCTCTTTCTCTCTCTCTCTCTCTCTCTCTCTGCCTTCTTATTATTGATCAGATCTCTCTTTCTTTTGCCGCCTTGTTGTACATGTTATAGGCTTGCAGAAACCTGTGTGTACGCTTAAACTTCCTGGACAGGATTGAAATGTGTTAAAAGACACTTTGAGACTGTGTTGGGGATTATGAGGATTGTTTCCCCTTCATCTAATTTAAAGGGTAGCCACCATGAAAGCTGTGCCTTTAGAGTTCCTGTGTACCTGTGGGGGGGGGGGGGGGGGGGGTGATTAAGGTTGATAAAATGAAATGATTTTAAAGTCAATCTGTGACATGGTTTGGGTGTACATTTTAGACTAATTCAATCTTTATCATTTTGGAAGAGTAGAAAATAATCATCCATTGTCCGCCTACTCCCTCCATCCTTCCCCCTTAGCATTAAACTGCTTTTTGCAATGGTTGAGTGATCCCTCAGTGCAAATCCCTGACAGTTCAGTGATAGGTGAATCATTGTGTTACCATTGTTCCTGGGTTGTCTAGACAGTTTTTGTGGGTGAATAGCTTTCATTTTGTTCTTTGTTACGTTTGTTTTTGTTGGCCTTGTAAACTAAACATTTCTCTCATTGTTCACTTCTTCTTCTTCTTCTTCTGCGTTCGTGGGCTGAAACTCCTACGTACACTCGTGGTGGTTTTTTTGCACGAGTGGAATTTTACGTGTATGACCGTTTTTTACCCCGCCATTTAGGCAGCCATATGCCGTTTTCGGAGGAAGCATGCTGGGTATTTTCGTGTTTCTGTAACCCACCGAGCTCTGATATGGATTACAGGATCTTTTTCGTGCGCACTTGGTCTTGTGCTTGCGTGTACACACGGGCGTGTTCGGACACCCTGACAGCGGCCAACTGGATACAAATCCAGCGCTGTTGTTCACTCAATGTAGGGTTGACAGGGTACTCTTTACTGACAGGGTACCAACATGGCATGGGGTATGATACTACAGCTTTGATAGTGTAGTACATGTAGTTCTTCTTCTGCATTTAGAGGCTACAACCCCCATTTAATTGTAAATGTCTTATATAAACACAAAGCCGTTTTTATTCCACTATTAAGAGAGATACACCCTGGGCAGTATTGCATGGGTAAAAGTTGATGCATTTGTATTGATGGAATCTTGTAGAAAATCAACAGTGAGTTTAAAAAAAGACTTAAATTTTTATTATTATATGTGAATGGAGTGTGTGTGCGTGTATATGAGTGTGATGTTTTATTTCTTTAGGGATGCATACACGTATTTGAATGTGTTTTTTGATGTTGTTACAGAGGAGTTGATGCGGAACACGTTCAAGCAGTTTGGCGCCATTCAGGAAGTCCGGGTCTTCAAGGACAAGGGTTATGCCTTCATCCGGTCAGTCACATTATTGATAAATCATGATGATTTTGTGGTTAAATTAATACATTACAACATTTCTAAAGTCAAATTAAGATATCACGGTCAAACTAACATATCAATCAATCAATATGAAGCTTATATAGCGCGTATTCCGTGGGTACAGTTCTAAGCGCTTGTCGAAGAGTTGTCAACACAGGACTAACAAAGAAACTAACATCTACAGACAGACACGAACCCTATCACACACTAGCAAACCCTGATAAACATACAACAAACAACTGTTTAACAACAATGTACACATCAATAGCTAGGTCCAAACAAAATAATATTAAACACAAAGAAAACACCTCTCACAGAGCACAGCACAAGACCAGTTTTCTGCTTGTATGCTGAGCAATGTGTAATTGAAGGTGGGTGATGTCATCTTCTCACTTCCACAGCATGGACAGCGATTTACTGTGCCAGATTTGCCTTGGTTCAAAATGTATTTTGTTTTGCTTTTGAGGGAGGGGGGTGTCGAGAAATTCCAAATTTTGTGTTCTGATATAAATAAAGCAATGTGAGTGGAAAGCACAGAATATTGACTGTACTTGAATGCTGTTTCAGGTTCGGTACCAAAGAGGCAGCGACAAATGCAATTTGCACGATCCACGGTACCACCATCAATGATCAGATAGTGAAATGCTCCTGGGGCAAGGAGTCCAACGATCCCAGCCAAGGACAGTCCCCCGGGGCGGTACGTACAGTCCCAGTCTATGTACTAGAATTTGGTGTGGACTGATTTGCTTTTTCACAAAGGATGAAGATGTGTAAGATGTGACGGATCAGAGTATATGGAAGGGGAAAAGAATCAATCAATGATATAGATCCTGAGGGTTCAGGATTCTTAGCCACGTTGAATTTTAATGATTGTATGGATTTATAAAAGAAGAAAGAAGACAAAAGAACGTACAGTTTTGTGCCATAAAGGAATTGTTCCCTCAGCTGACCTGTGAAAAGGAACCTTGATTAAATATTCATACAAAAATGGTCAAGAATTCATAATTTGATGATGGATGTACTATGCTGTGAATTAAATGTACCATGTTGTTTTGGGCACACTGCATTACCACTGTCTGCAGTGTAATGAGTAGTATCCAGGGGTGGTATGCACAAAGAATTGCCAAACTGTATGGGCCCCAAGCGCTGTGTCAACCAAATCTTAATTTCAACCTATCCGACCCAGCGCTTGGTTCCCATATAGTTAGGCACTTTTTCGTGCAGACCACCCCGGGGGTCTTCTCGTCTCATCAGACCCTGGGGTCTCTGTGTCTGCGGTGACAGCACGCTGATTGTATTCCAGATGAGCCTTGTTGACGTTGTTCGAAATTTTCAGAACGCTGTTGACTTTCAGCAGCCCGGGGCTCTCCAGCAGGCTCAGCCATACAGCCAGTTCTACAACATGCAAGGAGCGTACTGGAACGGTGCCGCCTACCAAAACACCTACGGTTCAGCTGTGGGCGCCGCCGCTGCTCAGCAACAGTACCTACAGCAGGCTGGCAACATGGGCCAGTGGCAGCCCACCTACCCTGCCAACTATCAGCCATATGGGTAGGTGTTTGGCCAGGGAAAGTGTAGTGTACAGTCCCCGGCGAAAGAAACGCAACTCATTCGCGCCCGCTGTTGCGAGTGATTTTTCGTCATTTTCAAATTGTCGTAAAATATTAACCAGATAAGAAATCAAAATGAAATACAGATTCGTAGAGGATAATTTACTGGCTGTACGACAAGTGCATAGTATTTAATAATTGTTTTTATCGTTTACTTTTTCATAAGTTGTGTTAAACAGGGTAAGGGTCAAGCGAATCGTGATTGCAGGCAAACGTGTCTCTTCAACATGCTGAGAAAATCGTAAAAATGCAAAAAAAAATTACAAAAAAATCACTTTTTTGGAGGAAATTCATTTCTCAACAGCACCATTTAGTTAGAATTATTCGCCAAAGCGTTTAAGACTAAAATAAATGAGCAAAGATCACTTAGACAGTGTTAAAAAGAGTTGTTTGGCAAAAGCTTATTCGCACGGAATCGACGTGATGATTTCTTTAAAAAAACAGGTGTTATTTGTGGCCAAGTGTCTGATCTACACGATCAAACTATAACTAGAAACACAAAAAAACAAAAACAACAAAAAAAAAGTGCGTTTTTTATATATATATATATATATATTTTTTTTTTACATCGATCGATTAGCGATAGTAATTCGTATGAAAATACTATGAGAGTTGCGTTTCTTTCGCCGGGGACTGTACATTCAATAATTTAATTCAGTTCACGACAGCTTGATTGTCTGAATGTGGTACATACAGAAATTTATCATTTGGCTCGTACACAAAGATGACATCACGGTAAAAATAAAAGTTTAATATATGTTTGTTGTCAATAAGGATGGTTATACATGTATCTCCCAGTAGTATGTTGATACAAGCTGTACTTGTGCTAGACAGTCTAATTGATTATTATAATTGTTATTGCCTTAAGTGACGGGCGCAGTGGCGTGGTGGTAAGACGTCGGCCTCCTAATCGGGAGGTCGTGAGTTCGAATCCAGGTCGCTGCCGCCTGGTGGGTTAAGAGTGGAGATTTTTCCGATCTCCCAGGTCAACTTATGTGCAGACCTGCTTGTGACTTAACCCCCTTCGTGTGTACACGCAAGCACGAGACCAAGTGCGCACGGAAAAGATCCTGTAATCCATGTCAGAGTTCGGTGGGTTATAGAAACACAAAAATACCCAGCATGCCTCCCCCGAAATCGGCGTATGGCTGCCTGAATGGCGGGGTAAAAAAACGGTCATACACGTAAAAATCCACTCGTGCTAAAAACATGAGTGAACGTGGGAGTCTAAGCCCATGAACGAAGAAGAAGAAGAAGAAGATTGCCTTAAGTTATTGTGTCAGTAGTTGAATGAACTTGAAACTTGAAATAGTTGAATGTTGAGCCATTGTTAATGTTTGCACGATTGTTTGTACGTTGTGGTGTATTATTGTGACTGTAGCTGATACCTGACACCCAGTTTTGTGGTTATCAGGTCGATGCCCAACGTGCAGTGGGGTCAGCCGGTGCCTCAGCTCAGCCAGCAGCAGTTCAACCAGCAGCAGGGAATCGTCGCCTACCCTATGCAGCAGGGTGAGGTTCACAGTTTGGCCCCTACCTCTCTAGATCAGTGAGTGCTGCCGCCACTGTACCCTTTCTCTGACCATTTCCCTCTTCTCCCTTCCCCTCCACCTGCCTCCCCCCCCCCCCCCCCCCCAATCTCCTCTGCCCGCCCCTTCTTCAAACCAGGTGCCAACCCTCTCTTTTTTCCCCCGCCCCTCTTTCAGTTTGTTGTTCCAGCCCGAAAGCCAACACTAGCCAACCCCATCCCCTTTTTTAGACCCTTTTCTAGTCAACTTTTTCTTTTACTGGACCATAGCAATGTGGGTAGGTCCAGGATGTTTCTCTCTCTGGTTTTATCAACACCAACCCCACCCCTCTCTCTCTCTCTACAGTATTCAGGTATACTTGAGTCTTTTACTCAAAAATCGTAGGTTCAGGACTTTTCTCACTAACTTTATCAACACCAAACCGCCACCCCTCTCTCTACATTACTCAGGTACAGTAAGTCTTTTACTCAACAATCATAGGTTCGGGACTGCTCTTTGTCTCTGGTTTTATTAGCATTCAATCATCTTTTTCTCTGTCTACAAAAGATGATTTTTTTGGTGGTCTTTTTCTCAAAAGTAGCATTGTTGATAGATTCTGAACATATCTTTTTTTGTACTTTTATAAACACATTAAAATAGAGAATTAAACATTCTCTTCAGGTGTTAAAAAACGTTCCCTTATTTTTACAGCATCTTATTCTGGAGTAAAATCGTCTCTCTTTTTGGGTGGTGCCTAAACCGCACAGCATTGTTTGTCTTTTTTCCTTTTTTTTTCATCTTTCGGTTTGAAGGTGTAAATTCCTGACCAGTTGGTTTGAACTCTTCACATGCTGAAACTCAGTGATTTTCACACTTTTATCTTTGAGTATAAACTGCCCAGCCTTTTTCTGTACTTGGACAAAGGTGTTTTTTGGTTTTTGAGTCACTTGAGAAAAAGTGACTATGTAATCGGTCAGTGTTAGTCTGTCCGGCCGGCCGTCCGGCCGGCCGTCCGTAGACACCACCTTAACGTTGGACTTTTCTCGGAAACTATCAAAGCGATCGGGCTCATATTTTGTTTAGTCGTGACCTCCAATGACCTCTACACTTTAACGATGGTTTCGTTGACCTTTGACCTTTTTCAAGGTCACAGGTCAGCGTCAAAGGAAAAATTAGACATTTTATATCTTTGACAAAGTTCATCGGATGTGATTGAAACTTTGTAGGATTATTCTTTACATCAAAGTATTTACATCTGTAGCCTTTTACGAACGTTATCAGAAAAACAAGGGAGATAACTAGCCTTTTCTGTTCGGCAACACACAACTTAACGTTGGGCTTTTCTCGGAAACTATAAAAGTGACCGGGCTCAAATTTTATGTGAACGTGACTCATTGTGTTGTGAATAGCAATTTCTTCCTGTCCATCTGATGCCTCATATAATATTCAGAACTGCGAAAGTGACTCGATCGAGCGTTTGCTCTTCTTGTTTAAACAAGAAGCTTTCGGTAGTTCACTGAATTATTCTTCCAAGTACTTGTAAGTAGAATAACATTGCTTTGAAATAACTTTCTAAACAATTTTCTGAGGTTGCGCTTAGGATAGTTTTCATGTAAATAAATTTGTGTGGTTCAGGCTGTAGATCTTTGGGGGGGGGGGGGGGGGGGTGTAGGCAGGTGTGCCTATGTCCAACTAATAAACATGTCTAACTCTTTTGAGTACTTTTTAGATTTGGGGGTCTGAACATAAGAATTTGGTGGGGGAGTGCTAGTGCAGAAGGAGTCGCCATCATATAGAAGTGCACAAGTTGTAAGACAAAACTTATGAGAGCCTGTGTCTGCGTGGCCTGTGTTATTGGATGGTTCTTGCAGGGGAGTTAATACCGTCAAGCAGTGTGGTCCTCTCATAGACGTGTTTGTCTCCCTTGGTCTGTCAATCTTGGGGTATCTTGTTTTTTTCTCATCTTGAGGACTACTGATATATTGTACGAGTGAGCTTTGGTCTCATTGTAATTTTAGTTCTTTCCTTCAGCTGATTTTGTTTGAACTGTGTAATGGCACTTCTAGACTGCCCTCAATCATTCCTTGGTGTAAGATATATGTAGGACTGGTTTACATTTTATATTTTTTTCTGTGTGGTGGAATTGTCATTTATTTTATTGAGCAACATTTTTGCTCCATCTTGTGAGGTAATAACAGTGTTGTTCCCAGACTTAGAGGACAATAGGTCATTTGGAATTAACCTGCAATATAGGAAAAGGTCCTAATGCCCTGGCAGTGAAAACAAATTGAGTCAGAAGAGCTACTACATGTGAAAAGGTTCGGAGGGTCGACTTGACCAGGTTTTAGGTCAATGCTTCAGATCAAAAGAGTATGAGCCAGTGACCGAAGACCAAGGCCTGAGAGCACCACTGTCATTGTGTTTGGTATGGTTGGCAAACTTCATGCTTTGTAGCTGTACGTAGCAGTAGAAGTATGGCCACAGTTGAAGTGACACTGCTGTTTCAGTCTGTTCTAACATTTTGTTTGACTGACTCTCTCTCTCTCTCTCTCTCCTCTCTCTTTCTCTCCCTCTCTCTCTCTCTCTCCCTCTCCCCCCCTCTCTCCCTCTCTCGCTCGCTCTCTCTCGCTCTCTCTCTCTTTCTCTTTCTTTCTTTCTTTCTTTCTTTCTTTCTTTCTTTCTGTCAGTACTGAATTTTGCTGGTCATTGTGTGATTTTGTTGTGGCGGTAGTAGTGTTCTGATTTTCCCCCCGAGGTTGTGGTTGTACATCTCATGTAGACTGTTGCATATGTATGTAAAACATAAAGCAGTTATGTTGAATTTCATTAATTATTTTAAATAAGAATGGTTCTGTCAAGCAAGCTCATTGCTTATTTCTCTTGGAATTCTGTAATTGTGTATTATCACAAGAATTTCTTTTTTAATATTTATTTTTGTTGAGTGAATTTTGTTTTGTTTCACTGAGCAGCAGAAATGTATGTTTCCTTTCGTTTATGTTGCATACTCATTCTTATCCGTTTTCTGTCAACGAAATTGGTGTTATTGATTTTTATTTCCATATGTATATTGGTTTAATTATTGCTTTATTGATTGATGATTTCATTTATTTATTGTACAACTACAAGAAGCATTTTCTTGTCGTATAGAGCACTTTGTTGTCTGCATCTTTTTATTTGGTTGTTACGTTCTTTCTCATTCTGTTCGTCACCTCCACTCTTCATTATTCAGTTATGAGTTTTTGTTCATGTTCTGTTTTTGCAGCACACAGTTTTGATTTGATTGTTCTGTTCTTTTGTTTAGATGAGTATTAGCATGTTGAAAGGAAACACACTCGCAGAGGGTCCGCAGCAAAATCGTAAAGAACCACGCGTAGGTATTATGGGAATGCACCGTCCGTTTACTCACTCACACAGCACGCGTGTGTGCGTGCCTGTACCCATCCAGTTCTTGTGTATTGGCCAGTTGAACGTACTAGTGGTTTGTCTTGAGTGTGGACTGGGTTTGAAGTGCCTAATAGTAATCTTGTACTTTATTTCATCCGTTGTTTGTGTGTGTGCGTGGAATGTGCCGTCTTTTTCTGACCGCTGTAGTACTTTCTGTATAACTGTTTTGACGGTAATCTCACTGTGAGCTTTTAGATTACCTTCCTTCCAACCTGGTAAATCGGTACAGACCAGTAAGTCCAGGCTTTTTACAAAGGAGAAGAGCATCCTTCCACTAGTCTGACTGCTTCCTGTGCAAAGTGGCAACCTTTTGCTGAATGAATGTTGACAGTTGTGGCAACCTTTTGCTGAATGAATGTTGACAGTTGTGGCAACCTTTTGCTGAATGAATGTTGACAGTTGTGGCAACCTTTTGCTGAATGAATGTTGACAGTTGTGGCAATTTACCTTTTGCTGAATGAATGTTGACAGTTGTGGCAACCTTTTGGTGAATGAATGTTGACAGTTGTGGCAATTACCTTTTGCTGAATGAATGTTGACAGTTGTGGCAACCTTTTGCTGAATGAATGTTGACAGTTGTGGCAACCTTTTGCTGAATGAATGTTGACAGTTGTGGCAACCTTTTGCTGAATGAATGTTGACAGTTGTGGCAACCTTTAGCTGAATGAATGTTGACAGTTGTGGCAAACTGCAAAATTGATTGAGTAAGAAAGTTCCATTGGGCACAGGAAGCAGCCCAGCTGTTGTATTTTGCTTTGTGTCCCAGTGGAAGGATGCTCTTACCTCATGGAAAAGCCTGGAGAGACCTGTGAGGGTGCATGAACATGATCCCCAACCGAAAGAGCCCTATCTTTAATGCCAGAGAATAAGAGTTTCATGGAGAGACCTGTGAGGGTGCATGAACATGATCCCCAACCGAGAGAGCACTATCTTTAATGCCAGAGAATACGAGTTTCATGGAGAGGAATGTGAGAAAAGTAGGAATTTAGGGTAAAGCAAAGGGACATTATTAATGAAAAGTTAGATCCTCATCACCTTTTTTTCTTTGTAATTGTACATCTTTCAATTCAAGTGTAATGACTGTTTGTTTTATGCCCCAGTCTCTCGAATACGCTAGTACTCGCAATAGAATGACACACACACTGTGGGCCAGGTATCTCCAGGAAGATCTTTATTGACAAATGTTGTTGGACAGAGGGGTTGAGTGAAAAAGGAAGGGTTACATTTTTTTTGTATGCCATTGCCCATACTTTCTTCTGATAAAGAGGGGAGTGTCGGTGCTCATTGAAGACCGAAAAACATTTTGATGAAGACAGAGCAAGAACTTTTTTCCCACATTACAGTGAAACCCATTTGAGGTCTTGAAAAGGGGGAAGTCTTGAATTAGGGGTCTTACAGGGGAGGGGGGGGTCCCATTAGGGGTCTTACGGGGGTGTCCCATTAGGGGTCTTACAGGGGGGGTGTCCCATTAGGGTTCTGACAGGGGGGTCCCATTAGGGGTCTTACAGGGGGGGTCCCATTAGGGGTCTTACAGGGGGTCCCATTAGGGGTCTTACAGGGGGGTGTCCCATTAGGGGTCTTACAGGGGGGTCCCATTAGGGGTCTTACAGGGGGGGGGGGGGGTCCCACTGTATACAATGTAAACATCACCGATTTTAAATAGGTGTAAGCTTGACATCATGATTTCATTTCTGTTGCTGTTTTAGCTTAGTATGCTCTATTCTTCGCTAAGGTTTAGCTCAGTTTGTACTGCTTTGATCATATCTGGAATATTGTAACTTCTTAGAATTGTGTTGCTAGTAATGTGATTTTTTTTTTACCAACTGTTACGAGTCAGTCTTGACTTCATATGCCAATGGTGAACTATTCGGCCTCCATGGATTGTTCACTGTCAGTCCTCACATATTCAGTCTCAATTCAAATTCCTTTAGACTCTAGGCTGTTCTATCCTGTCTCAGTGCTGCTGTCTAAATTCTGTATTATCCTCTCTTAATTCTGTATTATCCTCTAAATTTGGTATTATCCTCTCTAAATTCTGTATTATCCTCTCTAAATCCTGTTTTCTGTCTCAATTCTGTACTATCCCATCTCACTTCTGTATTATCCTATCAGAATGTTGTATTATCCAGACTTACGTCTAGATGGCTGCCCCAACATCGTGGCCCCTGAGCAGTGTACCCTTTTTCCTGCTATCATTATTCATCTAAAAAATAGCATTTGTATCTGCAGTCTATATGCTCACTGTCTGTCCGGTACAAGTCTATATCTATCTGTCCGGTACAAGTCTATATCTATCTGTCCGGTACAAGTCTATATCTATCTGTCCGGTACAAGTCTATATCTATCTGTCCGGTACAAGTCTATATCTATCTGTCCGGTACAAGTCTATATCTAGTGTGATGGTTCCTTCTATATTATTGTCTTGGTCCAATAACAGCCTGCCCATTGTCTCAGGCCCTATATAACTCCCCACTTTCTATTGTCATCTATACAGCACTTCACTGGTCTAGATTGGTATAGGGCGCCTTCTATATTTAATAGTTGTCGTCTGCTGCTGCCTCTTTTTTTCTTCTTTTTTTAAAAACTTTTGTGCGCTTTCCTCAGTATTAAAGAGTTGTGCATGAGCGACCGCCTTGGCTGCCTTCACCGATTCCTGGCAAGATAGGGTTGGTTGCAAGGACATAAGCATGGTAATCACAGCTAAACTGTAACAGTGTGAACTGTTTGCCAGTCAAGTTGTTCAGCTCTGCAACTTCATAATGCAGAATACATTTTAAACGCAAACTTTTAACTCATCAAAACATTTTCAGCCACAACTTGGATATTAACATCACAAAGTTTGAAGTAAAATATGCCTTGTTTTAAACATGCTTGTGCACTGACAAAAGTTGTTTGGACTTGGAATGAATGTTTTTAACAATTTTAAGTCACAAGATGAAAAACACATTTGTCCACCAAATGTTGATCACAGCACTTAAGTGGCTGGATAGCATTAGAGTTCATTTTGCTTTGCAAGCTTCTGCAAAGTACTTGTAAAGCATCTGCATCTTCAAAAAGTTAATCAGTGATTGCTGGATTGTTGGCATATTAATAGAAAGAGGCCATCAAAAACCACGTGGTAGACACTACTGAGGTAAGGGGGGGTAAGATTTCCATCTAATTTTAGACTCCTTGTTTGCATTTCAAGATACTGCTTTTGTTCTTGATGTTTGGTTCGTTAAATTTGACCATTTGTTTGCTTTTCTTGTTTGTATTTTTAATCGACAATTTCAGGGTTTTGCTTGTCGACAGCATTTCTTTTTCAGTTGAAAAAAGTTCCTTGTTTTTAATTATCTTTTTGCAAGTTGTTAGAATTTCTACTGAAGACTTTGTATTGTATTTGTTATTTTGTGGGGTTTCTTTTCTCCAAAATTGGTTGTTAAAACTGCTGCTTAGATTTTGCATGGATGTTTCACTCTATACTAAACAAACAGCTTAATAACAACTACCGGTAATTTCGGTTTAATTACTGTTTATATAAAACACAAATGCTCAACAGTCTTTCCTTCTTGGCATTTATGTTTTCTTTCCCCATTGAAAAACCGTACAAAAACAAGAAATTGCTGTTTGAAAAAAACAGATTTATATCAACCACCAACCAATCTCTCTCTCTCTCTCTCTCTCTCTCTCTCTCTCTCTCTCTCTCTCTCTCTCTCTCTCTCTCTCTCTCTCTCTCTCTCTCTCTCTCTCTCTCTCTCTCTCTCTCTCTCTCTCTCTCTCTCTCTCTCTCTCCCCTCCCATTTCTGCCTTTGTATGTCCCTCTTTCCAGTACATGTGTCTTAGTGTCTGCATGATACACATACATGTTTTTTAAACATTATTCACATGTCAGCAAGCCTTTGAATGTTATGAGTCCGAGTGACATTTTTGTGAATCCAAGTAAAACAACATGCATCAAGATGATGTTTTAACCAGCAGGACTGAACACATGGAAGCATATATCTTTGATGGGCTTGACAGCCCTCTTCTTCTTCTTGTCGTTCGCTGTTAGATCGTCAGTCCGGACTGCAGGGCGAAACATGCTGTCCTCTCCAAGTCCTCTTTGGGGGCGTATAGCTTCTTTTGTAGCGCTGTCTCCACTGGCCAGATGGTGTCCCTCAGAGCACTGTGGTATGGACAAGCCTGCAGGATGTGCTCTGCTGTCTGATTCTTGCCACACGGACAGCCCTAAAGAAGTTGCAATGGCAGCTTAATTGGTTCCATTCAACAGGAGCAGAGCTCATGTTAAAACATGTTATGTGTTGTTCCAATCAAAATGAGCCATTTGTCTGGGGGATACTAACTGCTTGTTAAGTCCACTCTGATCGTTTGGGTTCCGATGTAGCAGATTTGTGTGTTTCCCCTGATGTGCCGGTACCGGTTGACATGAGTTGTTGAGTCTTTTTGAGTAGAAATTGGCTTGAGTTGTTGAGAGTTAGTTCGGGTATACAGATCAGAAAAAGGAAGAAGAAAGTAGTTTCTCAGCTGTGGATTTTTCCTGTGTCATTTTCAATTCGTGGGTTTTATCTGTTTTAACTTATGGCCTCAGTTGTTTGTTTCTGCTTGCAGTGTATTTTGACCAGAGCTGGCATCAATAGTGAACACATTACTTGCACTTCACCTGTTGTGGTGTTGGTGATAACTTAGCATTTTGATAGAAGATGTGGTGCCATCTTGAGCTCACCTGGTCGTTAGTGATTGGTGACGGTTGCAAGTGTTGAAGTGCCAAGAGGAGATGTTGGATAGTTCAGCTGCTTGACGCATCCATCCCTTGCCTGGCTGTCGTGAGTGGTTCCGGAGTGGTTTTATGACTCAAGCACTGTTTGCCTGACTTGTCTTGAGTGGAGCTGTTTAGAATGCCTTGTGACTGCACATGCTGTTTTGGTTGATGCTGTGCTGGTTAAAAAAAATCTGTGCATCCATCAGTGATTTGATCCTAAATACATGTAGCACAATTTTTAGGTGATACAAATGTGGAGTGCAGCCAGTGACCTTACCTGACACTTATTTTGTTGCAGGGTTCCTGGGGCAGTGACCTTCATGTAGACTACGCTAGTTGCCTGTTCCCTGCTTCGCTCAACGCTGCGTGTGCCCTTTGCGACCCTGGGACGATTCAGCGGGGACGTGACCGGACATCTCCCTCCTTCCTTGAGGGGGATGACATGGATTTGAAGCAGCCAGTGTCCTCGCTCTACCCCGTGTACATAGACTGAAGGGCAACGGAGGGGAGGGGGATGCCAGGGATTTAGGGGGTAGAGGCTTGGAGAGTCAGAGCTGGCATAGGGAGGGGGGTGGGAAAGGGGGGTGGCTTGGTCTCCCCCTCCCCCTTCAGCGGCAGTGGCCATTGCTGACTGTGTGTGGAGGAGGGGGTATGAGTCAGGAGGTCATAGACTGGGAACCCGGCTGCTCTTTATACCGTGTTATGTATTGACAATGTGGATGATGATGATTCTTTTGATAATGATGCTGATGATGTCAATGATGTTAAAATAATGACTAACTGATGATGATGATGCTAGCGACTTGTGAGCTGTGTTGTTGTGTACAAGATGTCGTGGTACAGTTTGCCTGGTGGTGGGGACATGCATCTTGTGGTTTTGTTGACGACACACAACTTTGTGCTGTACATAGATGTTTCGTGACGTATCTGCCGTAGAATAGGTCTGATAATGTGTGTGTTGGTGTGTGCCTGCTTAATCATTTTCAATAACTTGCCGGGAGAGAGACGGGGGGAAAAAAGGCGTAAGAAATATTTGGGGGGGAAAAAGTGCTGAAAATTGTTTTTAAACGAAAAAAAGTGAGAAAAGTAACATGTGTGTACCCGTCTTCAATGTGTAGATTGTAGTCAAATTTTGCAAACGTGAAGAATTGTTAAGACTTTGCCATGTATGATTTTTGTGTTATGCTTGAACATTCATCGAGCTAAATATTGTGAGTGACTGCGAATACTTGATGGTGATGCCTAGGACTTAAGACAAATAGAACAGCAAACCAGAAACGGTCTACCAGCAGTCTGCCCTCGCCTTTCCTTTGCCATTGTACGAGAAGGGCAATACCAGCAGATGTCTGCTTGTACCATCCAAACACTGATGGACAAATCTCTAACAGTATGTGTACAGAAGCGTAGAAATAGACTTCCGTTTTATTCCACTCCTGGTTTCCCAGTCCTGGTTTAATACATCATATGTTCATAAACTGGATTATTGAAGAGCATGACTCCATGGGAAAAAATTAACCTATAGAAACAAAAATGATACTTCAACATAAATCAATAGTTGTGCATTTTTTCATGCTGGATCTTCATGTTTTATATGGAGAAACCATTGTTCCATCAATGTTCATACCACCGCTGTACCTGTCAATAAAAAGCAATAGACAAGTAGATAATGCTTATGTTTTCAGTTCAGTCTTGCACGTGTGTGATGCTGTGTTTGCAGTCCTTGGAAATGTGGCGTTTTCTGTGCAAGTTGCGTGTGTTTTTCTCTGAAAAGCCTCATCGCCATCCAGCTCAGGTCTGCTTCATTAACTCTGTGAAAGGATGATAGCGTGTATGGCGCGGTAGTGTGGGCTTCTAAGAACCCGACTGCCTTGTGTGCGTCAGGAGGAGACTATATTTGATAATGTTACTACTGTGTGTACATAAGTGGTGTGGTGTGCGTCTGAATCCAAGCATCCTGTAACCCATCATCTCTCGTCATGCACTGTTGATTCTCATCGTTGTATCCGAAGCAAGTTTGTTTCTCACTGTTGTTGCGTGTGTTGTTTTGATTGGTGGATTGTCTGGTTCGTGGCTTGTGGGCTGCTCGACTGGTACGCGGTGATTCGGAGCGAGCGCTGCTGTTTTTGAAAGTACTGTACGTGTTGCTCTCTCCGTGTGCGTGGAGTTTTTGCTGTAACCCTGTGTCACTGAAATCATGCTGTGGTAACTGTTGGTGTTGGTTGATGTGGTCACCCACACTGACTGGCACACCGTCGGTAGTGAAATGTTTCAGTTTAGCGTCTCGGCCTACCAAACCAAGTTCTGTTCTGTTATTTCCTTGTTACCAGAGCTTGGGCCTCTGTTACCAAAACTTGGCCTCCCCAGAAAGGAAGACACAGTAGAAAGCACAAAATGTTAGCTGTGTTTAGAAGTGGGTGTGCTAAAACTATGAGTCAGTACGGAGCTGTCTGTCTGTGCCTGGCTGAAATCCATGCCAGCATCATCACACAAAGCGCACATCGTTGTAGATAGACCCACACTCATCGGCCATCGGTTTTCACCCATTTTAGTGGTAGCTGTGTTACCCTAACTCACCCGCCATCTGCCATTGACTGTCACCCATGTAGCTGTAGTGTTCACCCCCATGGTTGATGGGTCCTGGCCCAGGTAGACATAGTCGCTTGTTACCCTAGTCTTGTAGTCTGCGTGCTGGTGAGTGTGCTCGTGCTGCTCTCGTGTCCTTGGGGCTGTTGTGGCCATGGCCTGCGCAGAAGGGCTTACATCAATTAGAGTTTCTGAGCCCTTGTTGACCAGCCTGCTGGCTAGCTCAGAAGCTGTGAATTGGGATGGCCTCTCTCTTGTCTGGTAGACTCTTTCCACACTGCTCCATCTAATGGCGCTGTATTGCTGGCGCTCGCAGTTCACAGCCCGCCTGAAGGCAAGAGAGCGAGCGTCCTTCCTGAAGGCACAGATGGGCGAAGTAACGGCGAGTATTATAGTAAGTGCAGTTAAGCGAGTTTTCTGCGTGTTGTAGCAACAGCAGCAGCCTTGCGAGAGGGGGTGCCTCCCTGTATATAGTGTATATGTACTCTTGTTGTGTGGACTGACGTTCTCATGTCATCGATGTTGCCGTGTACCTGTAATTTGCCGTCATCTGTGGATATACATAATTGCACACAGAGTCTCCGGGCTCTTAAAGAGGTTGGGACTTCCTTTGTTAACAGGCTGGTTCTGGCTTCTTGAAGGCGCTACAACGGTCTATCTTCAAGAAGCTATAGCTATAGGAGATTTCTTTTGTCAGAAGACTGCTTCTTTCACACTTTCCTATTCAGGCAATCGACCTTCAGGCAGGTTAAGGTACTGGGGCTTTTTTTGTCAAAGATTGATTGGTCCTGTCTTTTTTAAGAGTCTGTAGCTTTCCTAATGAAGAGGGTCACCATGGGGGGGTCTGTGCACGTGCACGTTGAGGCCAAAAGTGCCATGCACGGTGGTGCACGCCGGACCTCTGTGCACGGTGCACGCTACGAGAATTTCCCCATTCCCATGCACGTTACGTCCAAAAAGCCCATTCCCGGTGCACGTGGTAAAGCATCGCCCCCCTCAATGAAGTATCCAGATCCAGACTTTAAAGAGATGGGACTTCCTTTGTCATAGAGTGGTCCTGTGATTCTGTGTTCTCTTAGAGTCTAGATCTGCCCTGTTCCAGTGCGTGGCTTTGGGCTCTTAGACAGGTAGGAACTTAATTTTCTTGTCAAAATACATATACTGGTTTGAGAGTCTGGGACTTTCTTTGTGAAAACAACTGGCCCTGGCTTGTTTTAGAGCATACATCTTTCTTACTGTAGCTGAGCAGGGATGTCTTACGAGTCCATATAGAGTCTTTCTTTGAGAAGTCTAGTGTAGCGTCATCAAGGAAGCCAGGCCGGCAGTCTCCAAGAGACTGTGTCTTGTGGTGTGTGTGGAAGGGAAGAGAGTTCCATGTGGCACCCATCTTGTGAATAGGTTTGTGTTACTAAGCACTGCGTGTCGTCCAATGTCTCTTGTCGATTGTTGAGTGTAACTTTTGTACACTGCTGAGCTGCCGTCGTGTTATCAACTAGGACCCTTTTGCTACATCCCATCCCCAGCATCAGTTTGGTTTCACAAATAATTACTTATTCTCCCAGTAAGGTCATATATTGTACTACGTTGCAAGCCCCTGGAGCAATTTTTTGATTAGTGCTTTTGTGAACAAGAAACAATTAACAAGTGGCTCTATCCCATCTCCCCCCTTTCCCCGTCGCGATACATGTATAACCTTGAACGGTTAAAAACGACGTTAAACACCAAATAAAGAAAGACTTCTCCTCCATAGTATTCACTTTCTTTATGATTATACTTTTATTTTTCTGTTATGGCTTAGTTTCAGTCCCATACTTTACCATTCCGTTTTTCTTTTTTTATTACGAGAGGCAAATGTCCCTCTGACAAGAAAAAAGTAGGACCTGTTAGGATGTTACTGTTACAGGCCGGTGCAGTTTGACGAGAAGAGTGGGTGAAAGTAACTGTTACCTGATAGTGCTCAATGTGTCTTGGGTCCCTTTCTTCATAACCAACAGGATAGGATAATTAGTATCTCTGTTCCAAATCAAGATTTGTTGTCCAGTTTCAGAATCAAGCTGTTCTTATCCTTGTTCAGTTCATCGATTATTCGTGATAATGATGCAGTGAAACTACACGAGGCATGTACCAGGAAAAAAAACCATTTGTATTTTTATTATATAAGCTGCACAGCAAGCAATTAAATGCAATCGTATTTTGTATTGCAATTTCCCCCAAGCTATGGCTTGTGAACTGTGCAGTTTGCTCCAAATCCTGTAGCTAGCTGCTACATAGTTACGACAGCTCACCCACACATTCAGGCAGTTGTATTTTGCCCACAAAGCTGGTGTGAAGTGGCTACATAACCAACATGCTACAAGATGCTCCTAAGCTGTTAAAGAATTTAGGTTGTTGCAACATGTTCAAACTGTTGCAAGTTACTTTGAGGTGTAGCAACTCGCCCAAACTTGTTTGTTAGCAATGTGCTACATAGTTGTTGTTTGAAAGTTGTTGCAGCCTGTTACAGTCTCTCTCAGTTCAAAGGTTGACACCAGCACGGATGTTACAACAAGAAGAAATAAATACAAATCCATAGAGTATTGTCTTTTGTCTGTATTGTTCATTCCACCCCTTGTGTATTGTCTGTGAGACGACGTCAATTTGTATTGGGTTTCTCATCACTTCAATCATAATAAAGACAAATTCCTGGTTTCTTTTTTATGTCATCACTTTCTCTCAGTTGTCCATTGTCCTTTTTTTACGGTGAATAAAAAGAAATGAACTCTGAAGATTTCAAACTATTTCTCAGACTGTTGGGACGGGGCAGAGCCTTTTTCCCTTTTGGTTCTCATATTTTGGCTTAGGAAGAAAACCATTGTGGGATGATTTTAGTTTGGGTTAATTTTAGAGCAGAATTTTAAAGGTACATGTTTGTTTTGTGGGGCTACAGAACACAACAGGCTGAAGTAATTTGTCATCAAGAGTATGATAAGAAGAGGTTGGCAGTTTTTATAGAATGGTTTAGATTTTTAATAAACTACAATCCTTTTTGTAGCCTTTAAGTGGATATGTGAGAGACAGATACTTGATATTTATGAAGACTTGTTGTTTTTTTGCCTGAATATACTGATATGTGAGACGCTCCGTGTTAAGAGCTGAACTTTTCTTTGGCTATTAACACGGTTCTGTGGAATGTGTTTGTCAGTTAAATGCTAAAAGGAAAGTTCTTATCAACAAAACATGGTTTTTTTCTGGTCTCTTTAATGAGCTGTAAGTTTGAAAGCTGGCATTGCAACTTAAAGAACAGTTTATATCATTAACATTTTTGAAATTAAGATTTACAGGAAATACCAAGTGGAAAGTTTAATTGTTTGTGGCCCCTTTCATTATTTCCTGTCGCAAATTGTTTGGTTGACCTGAAATTGTTTGTTCCTTAACGCCCATCACTGGAAATTACTTTGGTACTGTCAAGTTGAACTGTTCCGTAACACCCATCATTGGAAATTTATTTGGGTTTGTCAAGTTATTGGATATTTGTGCTCGTCTCTGCTGTCTAATATTTGTTCGTGCCAAGAACTCTGTATGTAAATATTAGTTGACACAACAATGAACATGAAAACTGAGAGAATAAAACAAATTTCTATCATCAAGGATTTCGTGATGTTTCTGTGTGTTTGGTTTGGATGTTTGGTGTGGAAAAGGAAAGCTGATTTCTCTCTCTCTCTCTCTCTCTCTCTCTCTCTCTCTCTCTCTCTCTCTCTCTCTCTCTCTCTCTCTCTCTCTCCACCAGCTTGTGCATGGTTTAGTACTTGCAAACACCCCCCGCGGGTTAGGGGGAAGAATTTATCCGATGCTCCCCAGCATGTCGTAAGAGACGACTAACGGATTCTGTTTCTCCTTTTACCCTTGTTAAGTGTTTCTTGTATAGAATAAAGTCAATTTTTGTAAAGATTTTAGTCAAGCAGTATGTAAGAAATGTTAAGTCCTTTGTACTGGAAACTTGCATTCTCCCAGTAAGGTCATATATTGTACTACGTTGCAAGCCCCTGGAGCAATTTTTTTATTAGTGTTTTGTGAACAAGAAACAATTGACAAGTGGCTCTATCCCATCTCCCCCCCTTTCCCCCGTCGCGATATAACCTTCGTGGTTGAAAACGACGTTAAACACCAAATAAAGAAAGAAAGTACTTGCAAACACTTCTGTATATGTTTACATGTCTCCATTGTGTAATGAAATCTCTTCAGGCGCAGGCAAGATAGCTGATTTCACTTTAAATGATATATGAGCATTCATTCATGCAAAGAGAAAAGTAGTACATGTACTGCTTTTAAAAACAAAAGGTTAAATGAAATTAAAATGCCATATTGCAATCATACATGCACTTCATTGATTTTTCTGTATGCAAAGCTTCATTGCCAAAGAACATATCTTCTAGAAATTTCATTCACTTGTCTTTACATAAACATGATTCCCCCCCTTTGAAGCACTCAAAAAAATACTGTTTGATATATAACTGTATTTGGAGAATTTGAAGACACTTGGAGAAAGCAGGTTAAAAGGGCAGAAATGTAATTAAAAAAAACGTCATTGACACCATAAAAGCAAATGTAGCTCCCAAGTTTAAAATCATTTCAAGCCAGTAAGTCCAAAGAGTGGTACATGTATCAAGGTTTTTTTTCTTTTTTCTAATACACCCTATACAACATGAGGAAACAGAGAGTGCAAATAGCTTTCGTGTGCATTTGTGAGAGTTTTTCTTTCATCGGATGTTATTTCCTTTCTTGAGACTATTTCTCATACATCAAGGAACACATTCAATGAAATAAAATATGAATAAAAATTATGTGACTTTTTAAAAAAAATTTGTGTAGTAATTCAGTGCTAGTAATTGAGTGAAAGTTCCCCACAAATTTTTTGTTTCAATGAGCCTGTGCGCGCGAGCATGTGTGTGTGTGTGTGTGTGTGTGTGATCGAATTATTTAAAATTAGCGATGAAATGATAAAATGGCAAACAAGGAAAACGCACGCACACACATACAAACACACACATACACACACACACACAAATTTGCCACTTGAGGGGAGGCAACCGAAATTACTGGGATGCAAAATTACGAACAGTGGCTCCTCTTGACGTTTGGTTAGACCATAGACCATTTGGTCTATGGTTAGACTGACTCGTTTGAGAAGGAAAGAAAGAATCAAGCAACGAAGAACAGAAACTGCCCTTTGTCAAACTAGCAAGAGTTACTACCTTTGTTTTTTGGAGCAGACGACTTTTGGGGAAGTTTTTTTTACGAGAAGCATGCTTCATATTATACTATATCAAGCTTCCGTGAAAAGAAAGTTCCTGGGTGGCATTTTAAAATGGGTAAAATTCAAATTTACTGTCCAAAACTAATCTATCAACACACAATACGCAATATATTTAAACTTGTTCCTCGAAGATGAAGCAAGGTTTGCGTTATGAATTAAATTCCTAGGAAAAGTTTATGTAAACTTGGCCAAAAAATTATTGCAACAAATTTCAAACCCAAATTAAAGCATTAATCCCCGTGTCATTTCATTAAAACTGTATATGCCGGTTAAGACCGTTCACTCCAGGATCACCTTTTGGATTAAATATTTCTTTTACAGGGATCACGTGACCGCCGCTCAAGTACGGGTACCCTCAAAATCGACCAGACAAAAACGGAAGAGCCGAATGAAAAATTGACAAGAAATCACAATAGGCAAAACTTTGCAACTTTGACATACGAGAAGAAAGTCAAACCAATTATCTACCATGAATAGATTGTTTTGTTTTGCTACCTTGCGTATTTCGCGAGCTATGCTATTCCTACTGATGCAGGTGTCGATCGCAAGAGCGGTCAAAAACGGGACTTTTTACGTCATTTTTTAGGGGTATCATGACAAAAAAGTCTGCACTTTAGCAATGATTTGGTGGATTGCTTTGAAACTTTCCGAATATTTTACCAACATACTAGAGATACTTCGAGCAAAATTATGGATTGTTACAGGTGTTTGTTAAAATGTTATGCAATTTTTCGAAAGAAGTTTTTAATCTCGTCATAGGATTGTTCCCTTGGGTCCAAAAAATTCATGACTTTGCATGTCTTTACAAAAATGATTGATACACGCACTGCTAAAGTTTTATGTGCGTGTAAGCACTGACGCAAATTTGCTTGGCCTGTAAACACGCTACATATTTAAGCGATGATTCTGGTGCCACAGCGATGCCCAGCCAAGTGTGACCGTAGCATGTTTTAAGAGGCACCCAGCGATAACAGCTATAAGCGTGAAACAGCGTGAACGTTCCATTTTTTTCTCATGTGTTTGCATGACTAGCAAATTAACGCCATCGGCTACACGCAAATGAAACTTAGACAGAATCTGTATTAATCATTTATCTGTGGATATAAAAAGTCATGAATTTTTTGAAGACAAGTTTTGAAGACAAGTTTAACAACATTTTCCGAAACATTGCGTCACATCTGGATAAACAACCGTAACGATCCAAACTTTTGCACGAAGTATTTCTAGTATGTTGGTAAAATATTCCGAAAGTTTCAAAGAAATCCACCAAGTCATTGCTAAAAATGTAGTGCTTTTTGACATGATACCCATAAAATTTGACGTAAAACGTTCCGTTTTTGACCGCTCTTGCGATCGACACCTGCATCAGTAGGAATAGCATAACACGCGAAATACGCAAGGTAGCAAAACAAAACAATCTGTTCAGGGTAGATAATTGGTTTGACTTTCTTCTCGTATGTCAAAGTTGCAAAGATTTGCCTATTGTGATTTTTTGTCAATTTTTCATTCGGCTCTTCCGTTTTTGTCTGGTCGATTTTGAGGGTACCCTTACTTGAGCGGCGGTCACGTGATCCCTGTAAAAGAAATATTTAATCCAAAAGGTGATCCTGAAGGTTAAGTGAACGGTCTTAACTGGCATATACAGTATTAATTAAATGACACAGGAATTAATGCTTTAATTTGGGTTTGAAATTTGTTGCAATAATTTTTTGGCCAACTTTATGTGCCCGCGCGTCGGTCCTTGCATGGGTGTGTCAGGTATGTGCTTGCGTGTGCGTGTGTGTGTGTGTGTGAATGCGTTGATTTTGAGATGGTGAGCCGAACTGTTTTTTAAAGAAGGTTGTGGCCTTTAAAAGTGGATATTTGTTGTCTTTCATATTCATATCTTCACACATACACACGTATATGGTATACATTAAAACACAAACAAAAGGTTCTCAGATGTTTTGCTTCACTGCCTGTTTTTATTCATCAAAACGCATCCGATCATGCAAGGTCACGTGATATATAAACCAACTGGAATTTATGTATTGCATGTAACATGTCAATTTTGACCGCATTTTTTAATTAAATTGATTTTGTTTTGTTTAACGAAAATGTTACTTGAAATTGCAATAACAGACACAAAAGACACATTGCATTCTAAATGTTGTTCCCCTGAATCTAAACAAATGATGTTATGTTTGCATTGATATATATAGCTCTAAACAAACGAAAATTCGTTTTGACGCAAATTAGGTCCCAAGGACTTAGTTTTGATCATTAGGCCAACAGATTGACTTTTTTTGTTTTTGTATATTTAATTTGGGAGAACTTTGTGTGTGGGTGTGTACTCATTTCTCTCATTTACACGTCCTATCTCTTTGTCGATGCTTGTTGATTATTTTCCTACACAACTCCTCTCGGCTTTTAAATAAATCCAGCGTCTTGTTCACCTCAAGTTTTATGTTATCTTGTCTCCCTGATTTTGTTTTGTATCAGCTATTCAAAGGCAGAGACCTCAGTCACTGAGGTGGCCTGCCCTAGAGGTTCGTCGCCACTGAAAATTGGTCGAGAATTATTTAGCGTCTTGAACCGATTACACCGCTCTTTACGCGTACGGTTCTCATTTACATGACCAATTGGAGTACGAACATTTTACGTGCTTTTTCTAAGTAATTTGGAAAGCTAACAACATAAATCAGAATTCAATTGCTTCAGATGGCTAGCTTTCTTGGACTTTGGGAGACACGTAGGCTCAGTTTTGTGGAAAAATGCTTACCACTGACAAGAAAGGAGTAATTATCTTCACCCTCTTGTTGCTGTATGCTGTAACATTACTGGCTTTGCACCAATGCAATCTTTTAGCTTGAAGATTCGGTTTTAAACTGACTGATGAAAAATAAGTACCCTTTTTTTTTTTATTGTTTTCACTTTACATGCGTACTACAGCGGAGTTGAACTGTTCAGTGGATGCATTTCGGTTCAGTGAAGCTGACCCTAACAACTCTTACCACCGAACTACAGACGGTTCGAAGTCTTCAGCAGCAGACAATCTCACGCAGACGCACTCATACAAGCTTAAACACATACACGCAAACTCGGTCGGTAGTTCTTGTTGTTTTTAGGTGCTGAGTTTCAGTGTCTCATGTCAGGGTCAGTATGACCGAAAGCGAGGCATCACATGACATAATCACGTCCGACGGAGGGCTGTGATTGGTCAGTCGTACTGACGGTTGACGAGAAGGCGACGAACGAGGGAGAGCAACTCCTGCCTCGTCGTTTCTGTTTCGCTTTCACTGTCTTTACACAATGAGTTGTAGGAACAGGCATCTGCAACATGGAAAAAGAGAGACGACCTTTAATAAAGCATATGAAGTTGGCACCAAGAACTTGTCAAAGGAAAAATACTTGCAAGCGCGGGTTGTGTGTGTGTGTGTGTGTGTGTGTGTGTGTGTGTGTGTGTGTGTGTGTGTGTGTGAATTACTTCAGTTCAGCGATGAAACACAATACACACACACGCACACACACACACGAACACGCGAACACACACACACACACACACACACACACACACACACATGAGCACGTACTCACTCACGTACGCACACGCACGTACATACACAAAAACACGAGCGCGCGCACGCACACACACAAGTATATAGGCTTCTACAAACGGTGCAGGGGTGAAGAATACACTAACTCAGGAATGGGGATACGCCGCCTGAAGTCTGAATGCAAACGATGGCCTTTTTTCAGCCACGTATTTATTAACACGAATTTTTGAATTTACCTAACAATTGGTTAATCAGAAGATGTTCATAAACTAGATATTTCAATTACAATGGATTGATGCGAATCTAGTTTGCTTCTCTTTTTCTCTTTAAACCTCATAATATTGGTCTTTAAGGCACATTTACATGGAATAAGACCGTCCCTCCACTTGATCAAATGCCAAAATTAAGCCAACACCCTGACTGCTTGCTGATGTGAGTTGGATTTTTTACAGAAAAATAAATTCTTATTCATAAAAAAAATCCCATTGTGCACATACAACACACAGGCTGTTCATTTTTGGTACGTGACCAAGTGGAAGGATGGTCTTATCCAATGTAAAATGCCAGCCGAACTGTTTACACAAACTGTAACCATCGATCGGTCGCGGTAACATGGTCTCTCGCGCTACTAACGTTTTTGCTGTTTTTCTTTACAGGGCGAGTCGATCCCCGAATTTGGAAACCTTTTTTGAAATGTCATAAAGGTCAGACCATTTGACCTAAAAATGTGCCACTTTGTGGACTGTTCATGCACAAGCTGAAGTTAATGTACATCAAATATGAAATAATCTGGCCAGATGTAGAAGTTATTTACATTTTCATGGGTTGCATTTTGGGGGGCAACCTTGTGCAAAACTGGCGTAATCTGATCGAGTGTGCAGCCCGTACACTCACCTTCATCACAACAGATGCCGTCCGCTACGCAGTTGCCCATATTGTTTACCCCGCACTGGTGCCCGCTGACGGAGCATGGCGTAGTACTCTCGTTTTCCTTTTGGCACACTTCCGCTTCCGGCGTTCCCATCAGGCATCCGATGTCAGGTCCGCAGCAAATGGACGGTCCTACGCACTGGCCAACACCTCGTGGTCCACATGACATGCACTGAAAAAGAAAAGAGATACATTATTTTCGTAAAAAGCTTATTGAATATTTGGCTGTTTAGCATACAAAAGAAAAAAGATTGTATGTTTTCACAAACCCCACTCACTTTCGTTGACCCTTTTCTACAATCAGCCCCTCTTCCCCCGTCACTATCACCCACAATCAGCCCCTCTTCCCCCGTCACTATCACCCACAATCAGCCCCTCTTCCCCCGTCACTATCACCCACAATCAGCCCCTCTTCCCCCGTCACTATCACCCACAATCAGCCCCTCTTCCCCCGTCACTATCACCCACAATCAGCCCCTCTTCCCCCGTCACTATCACCCACAATCAGCCCCTCTTCCCCCGTCACTATCACCCACAATCAGCCCCTCTTCCCCCGTCACTATCACCCACAATCAGCCCCTCTTCCCCCGTCACTATCACCCACAATCAGCCCCTCTTCCCCCGTCACTATCACCCACAATCAGCCCCTCTTCCCCCGTCACTATCACCCACAATCAGCCCCTCTTCCCCCGTCACTATCACCCACAATCAGCCCCTCTTCCCCCGTCACTATCACCCACAATCAGCCCCTCTTCCCCCGTCACTATCACCCACAATCAGCCCCTCTTCCCCCGTCACTATCACCCACAATCAGCCCCTCTTCCCCCGTCACTATCACCCACAATCAGCCCCTCTTCCCCCGTCACTATCACCCACAATCAGCCCCTCTTCCCCCGTCACTATCACCCACAATCAGCCCCTCTTCCCCCGTCACTATCACCCACAATCAGCCCCTCTTCCCCCGTCACTATCACCCACAATCAGCCCCTCTTCCCCCGTCACTATCACCCACAATCAGCCCCTCTTCCCCCGTCACTATCACCCACAATCAGCCCCTCTTCCCCCGTCACTATCACCCACAATCAGCCCCTCTTCCCCCGTCACTATCACCCACAATCAGCCCCTCTTCCCCCGTCACTATCACCCACAATCAGCCCCTCTTCCCCCGTCACTATCACCCACAATCAGCCTCTCTTCCCCCGTCACTATCACCCACAATCAGCCCCTCTTCCCCCGTCACTATCACCCACAATCAGCCCCTCATTCTCCCATCCCCTTCACTATCACCCACAATCAGCCCCTCATTCTCCCATCCCCTTCACTATAACCCACAATCAGCCCCTCATTCTCCCATCCCCGTCACTATCACCCACAATCAGCCCCTCTTCCCCCGTCACTATCACCCACAATCAGCCCCTCTTCCCATGAAGACAAGGGACGCGTCTCTTTTCATTCAGCAAAATGAATTTCGAGCGAGTGCTTGAGATGGGTTTTAAAAGTGATCAATGTTAATTTGATGACATCCGACTTCGCGCTGTTGTAAACAAGCAGCGGCCTAAAGTCCAGATCCCGTCGCTGGGAGCCATTAATTGTCCCCCCTTGCAGAGCCGGTGTCGGTCATGCTGGGACACGAACGCTGCATGGCCCAGTCAAGGCGGAAAGATAGAGGAGCGACGGAAGCGGATGAATAGGGCGGGAGTGTCAGGGGTGCCATTTTCCAATCGCCAACTTTTGCAGAAGAAAAAGAAGAAACGGTGGGGATAAATATAGGCAATGAGAATGAGTCTGAAGGGATTGGTAGTTAATTGTAATAGCCAGCGCACTGGGTTTTACCGCAATTTGTGTAAATTCATCAGGTAAAATATCAATTCCTTTATCGTTTCGTCAACTTTTGGAGATGGCGATGAAGGAGGAGACCTGGGGGGGAAAAGAATTTAGTCTTGGTGTGAGTGTCAGCGTATCGCTTTTGTGTGCCTGTTAAAGCTGAAACTGAGTAGATCTTGTTCATTTTACGGACCTTACACACGTGATGTCGGTTCAAAACAGTTTTGGAATATTATACGAGAATGTATAATCATGAGTAGTGGACGGTACCGCTGTCGTTACAAAGTCTTTTCTAGCCAGGCCGCAAGAATTTTCAACACGAAAAGGCAGCAAAACAATGACCCGGGGATCGTGACAGCGTCAATGAGGACAGCTGATCGATTATTAGAAGTTGCCGTTCAGCTGTGTTGACGATTGTGTTTCTCTTCTGGAGAGAGAGAGAGAGAGAGAGAGAGAGAGAGAGAGAGAGAGAGAGAGAGAGAGAGAGAGAGAGAGAGAGAGACTGAATTTTATTTTACAAGGATAAAGATTTAACATTGTTTTTACAATATGTCCTTGCAACGACAAACACACAAAACAAAACAAAACTATCAATCAATACTAAAACAGAGACACGATGGAGGTTAAGAGAGAGAGAGAGAGAGAGAGAGAGAGAGAGAGAGAGAGAGAGAGAGAGAGAGAGAGAGAGAGAGAGAGAGAGAGATATGCTCGACACGGACGGTTCTTGTTTGCTTCTAAGGCTACCTTTGCAAGCTTGATATTGTGTCCAAACCCCAGCTGTTTTGCTTTTTCACTAACCGATAGTTTTTTCCCCTCATTTTTCTGTGTTTGTGTTTGTTTTGTTGTAAGGCGTGACAAGGTGAACAAAGCGTCTGTTACAATTTGAATATGTTCTTGTGCCACCCCAGACAGAATGTTTATAGAGATGCGTGAATGAGGTTACACATAATTCTTCAATGAACCCCCCAAAAATGTCTCGCACAAAAAGGTCTCTATCTTCTGATTTTCCAGTTCACCGCACACACACTCGCACGGACCCACTGGGGACGCACGCGCACACACATACGCGCACGGATACACGCGCACGCATTGGCCGGTCTTCGCCGGTGGATGTTAGTCATCACATTCAGACTCGGAATCGGAAAGATTCTCAAAACTTGAAGTCTTTCTTTGAAGGCATTGTCCACATTTTTGTGTGTGGTGATACATATTATTTTGTAAAAACATCTGACTCTGCCAGGCCGTTTATTGTGTAACCCGTGTCCATGTCGGTGGAGTTATGTCAGTATGCCATGTAACATTCCTGTCCATATCCGAGACAGTGAACAAGCTAAGGAATAAAAGAGAACAAAAGACAGGGTCGGTCGTATGACCCGGAAATAGGCTCCGCTCTGAAATAACTCTGTCGGGTTTGTATGGGTTATGAAAGAGTTGAGGCAAAAGTTGCCACGTGACATTATAGGCTAGTGACTAGCAAGGGGTGTGTCTGAAACACGTGGACAAGGAGCACGTGTGAAAGGTTTGCCTCAATAAACGCAAGTGTGGTCACTCTTTCACAACCTATACAAACGCGACAGAGTTATTTCCGGAGTTTGTCTCTTCAGGAATCGATAGGCGAATCTTCTGGAAATAACACAGCAAAGACAGTCACAGCAGCCTTATTCCCCCCCCCCTTCCAACACGACCCTACCGGTCAATGAACTGAAATGAACTGGACTGAACTGGAATACCGTCCTGAGTATTTTGTTCCCTTGTCTGATATCGCCAGCATCGTGACTTGAGTGATAACAACCATGACAAAGCGCGACAGGGAAAACCCGTGTGGTGAACGTGTTTGGTTTGTTATCACTGATTGTCACGGGAAGCAGGCAGACATCAACATGTATGCACGTGATATTTCTACAATCACACATTAGCGAGTTAATCTGACGTTTTGGCACCCCTGTCGAGAAGCAGATCAGTACCGTGTTTGCTCTCTCTCTCTCTCTCTCTCTCTCTCTCTCTCTCTCTCTCTCTCTCTCTCTCTCTCTCTCTCTCTCTCTCTCTCTCTCTCTCTCTCTCTCTCTCTCTCTCTCTCTCTCTTTCTGTTCCCTCCCCACCAGTCCTCACTCCCTTCCCGAAGCAAATGTGCACGTCCATGATACTGGGTAACAGTTATGGGACATGGGCACTTTGACAAAAAGTGTCAATAATCAAACTTAAACAGGCTTGTCCACATACAAAAGACCTGTTTTCAATCAGATATTTCAAAGACAAAAATGGAAGGTTCTCGAACATCTATTTCATCACAACACATTGACAATTGGTTGGGGTCGACTGCGTGAAGTCAGTTAGTGTGCTTTGCGTACATTACAGAAGGAAACGAAACCAAGTGAGATCGGAAAATCGTCTGCGTTTAGCGCCGATCATTGATATTTTTGAAAGATCTATTGCTCAATTCATTAAGTAAGATTTATTCATACTATTGCTGTGCATGTAGACACACCACAAGCTTGGGAACTCTTTCGTAAGATAAGGAACCAATACACAGATGCTATTCGAACGCGAAAGAAACAATATTTAGAGGAACTTGACCGGTCCGTATCTGATCCAAAGAAATTTGGTCAGAAGCAGTGGTGGAAGTTAGTGAACAGGTTTATGGCAAAGAAAGGCTCAGACCAAAACGAAATCCCGCCACTAACAGTTGATTGTAAAACCTATTTTGAAGACCAGGAAAAGGCTGAATTATTTAATATGTCTTTTGTTAAACAATCAGAAATAAACGACACAGACGATAATGTTCCCGATATAGATAATGCTGATTTTTTTGTCGACGATATGGTCGTGACTTCTGAAGAAGTGAAAAGTGTAATAGAAAGTCTTGATACATCTAAAGCTGTCGGGCCTGATAAAATTCATAATAAGATTCTTATTGCAAGTTTACCTATAATAGCAGAACCTCTATCTATTTTATTTACAAGATCATTAAATGAGGGCGTATTTCCAAGCATATGGAAAACAGCACACATAACACCGATATTTAAAAAGGGGGATAAAGGAGACTGTTCAAATTATCGTCCCATCTCACTCTTAAGCTGCGTAGGTAAAGTCCTTGAAAAATGTGTTCAGAAACATGTGTTTGATTATTTTGTATCGAATAACATAATCACACCTTCCCAGTCTGGTTTTATTCCCGGTGACTCCACTGTGTACCAGTTAACATGCCTATATAACGACTTTTGCAAGTCACTCGACGACAGCATTACTGTCCAGGCAATCTTTTTCGACATTTCCAAAGCATTTGACAGAGTCTGGCACAAAGGTCTTTTGAGAAAGTTATTTGCACTAGGGATTCGAGGTCAGATGTTTAATTGGTTGCAAAACTATTTAACTGATCGAAAACAAGCAGTGGTGCTTAAAGGAAGTATGTCTAGCTACTTACCTGTGCAAACAGGCGTTCCACAAGGCTCTATTCTAGGACCTCTCCTTTTTCTGGTTTACATTAACGACATAGTTGATAACGTTGAATCCATTATTAAATTATGTTTGCCGACGATACAAGTATGTATTTAAGCCTGGAAAATTCTCAGATGCGAACAGATATTTTTAACTCAGATCTTGAAAAAATCGACCAGTGGGCTAGTCAGTGGAAAGTTAAATTTAATCAAAGTAAAACAAAACTTCTGAATATAAGCAGGAAAAGGAATCCAGATTACATCCCTTTGAACTTCGGTGGCACAATTTTACAAGAAACTGAAAGTCATAAACATCTTGGTATTATTATTCAGAATAACGGTAAGTGGGAGTTACATATTAAATCTGTTATAGCAAAATGCCGTACGCTAGTAGCTTGCTTACGATCTTATAAATATAGACTAGGCAGAAAAGCTTTAGAAACAATGTATAAATCCTTCATATTGCCACATTTTGATTATGCTGATGTTCTCTGGGACAACTGCCCTAAGGAGTTAGCCACCGAGCTCGAAAGTATTCACTTAGATGCAATTCGAACCATTGTTGGAGCAGTCCGCGGTACAAGCCATCAAAAATTGTACGATGAGTCAGGCTTTATTTCATTACTAGAGAGGCGAAAACGTCATAAATTGATATTATTTCACAAGATCGTTCACCGCAAGGTGCCAAACTACTTATTAGCGATATTGCCACCATTGATATCAACTAATAACCCATATCACCGGCGCAGACCTCTAGACAGGAAAGTTCCATCGTTTAAAACTGAATTATATAGAAACTCATTTCTCCCATCTACTACACAACTCTGGAATTCTTTACCAGACTATATAAAACTTAGTGATTCCCTGAGTGAATTTAAGCACTTTTTGTCAAAAAACGATTTAAGTCCGCCGTGTTATTTTTATTCTGGAGATCGCATGTCACAAATAATTCACTGTAAGCTCAGGTTATATATAAGTGATCTTAATAACGATCTAGCGAGACGCCTCCCCCACCTTTTAAATGGAGACAGACAGTATTCTTTAGATTTGAACAGGAACATTTTTTCCACCGTACACTCGTTCATTGAACGTTCAGGCCGCTTTGGGTAAGTCAGAATAAATGCTCTACAAGCCGGACAACAACTTAAACTTCTGCACATCTCCTACCCATCCCTCTTCTTTTATTCATCTTCTTTCCCTCCTTCCTTCCTTTACTGTCTTTCTTTATAATCATTATGCAACGTTCATTACGTTATTAATAGATTTGGTTTATTGAGACAAATTTTTCACCCGTTACCGCCTTATGTTGTAATGTCATGCAGGAACACCACTATAAGCTTCTAGCTTGTTGCTGTTTCTGTGAACTTTGTATACATGTCATGATTGTAACCTTTGTTAAAATAAACTTATGTTTAAACCAAGTAAGTTATAATCCAGCATACACAATAATGTTGTTGCTGTAAAGTGTGCGCGTTTAGTACTTCAGACAATTCATTCGCCCTGAAGCGTTTATGGAAACGAAAGTAACTTACGACAAGGATTTTTTCAATTCCATCTAAATCTGAAATAACTAAGTGTTATATTATTTTCTGTGTTTTTATTGGAAAAATGTGTCCTAACCTAAAATCATGTGCCCCAACAAATGTTCTTCGGTGTTTCTAACAAAAACACCAGTGCATAGAAGTGAGAAGCTTTGTTCATGTCCCACTTTCAAGCGCCATTTTGAGGCCATGCTTCGATAAACAAAAGTATTTATAACAAAAATTCACAAATACAACTTATTTTGCAAACACGTTTTATTTCATCAGACAAAGTTGTCATACATCACATGAAACCATCAACTGGGTCCAAGGCTTTGTCGTCGTGGACAATATCCCGTCGTTTTTTTCCCCATACTCGGTCTTATTTTTAGAAAGCACAGTTTTCTTGAACATTGATATTATATTTTGACCGAGTTATAACGATTTTGTGTGGTTTTTAATAACGTTCGAAGTCTCCAACACATATGGCAAAGGTATAATGCACAGGTGTTGGGTTTGTTTTGTTAAGTCGTTGTTGTTGCTGAGATTAGTCCAATCATCTGGGCTGTCAGCAAAACAAAAAGGCAAATCACTTGTGAATCGCTTCAGTAAGCTGTAGATGGCAAGATGCACGTGCTTTAAACCTTGCTTGACGTGTCATGAACGGAACTGTCACTTCTCCGTGACAGTCTTCGCAGGGGCTGTAAGTGTATTTGGTGGCCAAATATTGTCAAAGGGTTTACTTGTAAATGAAACATTCCTTTGCGTGTAAAAAGCATCACCCTGTACATCACCATAGCCCAGGCTTTCAGCGGGAATAAGACTGAGAGCCTCCTTCTGCGTTGACACAATATTAACAATCTACACAGCATGGCGGCGTACTGCAGAGAAGGAGATTTTTGTGCTGAATCCGGTTTTGTAACTGATGCCAGAGCCAACCTGGGATTAAGCAACAAATGTCCTCAGACAGCAGCAAGGCTATGTGTTTTCGGTACGTGTCGAAAGGGAGGGATCGTGATGTACATATTAATTTTGGAAATATCTGTTGGCATTTACATGACGGTTTATACAAAAAGAAAGGTCTTTTTAATCACTCGGAAACATATTACAATAGAAATCGACACGTACATGTATGCATGCTGTGGATATGTAAAGAAACACGCGGGGTTTCCTGCTTCTAGTGACAGCGTTCCTGGAGGACAGTGGGGTTTTTTCATGGAGTCATGCGCTCTGGAACAAGGGGAGTCCGCTGACTGAAAAAAACTACATGGACAGGGAGAGAAGTTGGCTCAAGACAAACGATAAATCAGTTTGATTTCTCGCATTGTTATATTTGGCTCCCCATCTCCCACCCTTCCCTCGTACATCCCCCCTCCTCTCTCTCTCTCTCTCTCTCTCTCTCTCTCTCTCTCTCTCTCTCTCTCTCTCTCTCTCTCTCTCTCTCTCTCTCTCTCTCTCTCTCTCTCTCTCTAATTCGCCTTGTTCGTTTTCTCCACTATGTCCTTGTTAAATGAATTTTCTTTTTGATTGATGTGCGATATTTCTAAGGACAAGTTGGAAGACAAAATGTAACACTAAACCCCTTTTCATTGTAAAGTGAAGTATAACAAATTAATAAGTTCTCTCTCTCTCTCTCTCTCTCTCTCTCTCTCTCTCTCTCTCTCTCTCTCTCTCTCTCTCTCTCTCTCGGCTCTCTCTCTCTAATTCGCCTTGTTCGTTTTCTCCACTGTGTCCTTGTTAAATGAATTTTCTTTTTGATTGATGTGCGATATTTCTAAGGACAAGTTGGAAGACAAAATGTAACACAAAACCCCTTTTCATTGTAAAGTGAAGTATAACAAATTAATAAGTTCTCTCTCTCTCTCTCTCTCTCTCTCTCTCTCTCTCTCTCTCTCTCTCTCTCTCTAATTCGCCTTGTTCGTTTTCTCCACTATGTCCTTGTTAAATGAATTTTCTTTTTGATTGATGTGCGATATTTCTAAGGACAAGTTGGAAGACAAAATGTAACACTAAACCCCTTTTCATTGTAAAGTGAAGTATAACAAATTAATAAGTTCTCTCTCTCTCTCTCTCTCTCCCCCTCTCTCTCTCTCTCTCTCTCTCTCTCTACCCCCCTCTCTCTCCCCTTCTCTCTCTCCCTCTCTCTCTCTCCCCCTCTCTCTCTCCCCCTCTCTCTCTCCCTCTCTCTCTTTCACACGCACGCATTCAGCATTGTCTCATTCATCTATGTGTCTGTCTGTATGTTTACTTGTTCCTCCCACAACGTTTTTGTGTGTGTTTACTTACTTTCACAACACAACTCCAAGGTAGACACAGTGACCATAATGACACAAAGGCAATTTCCCGAATCAGCGCCATGGAAGTGAACATTTTGAGTCTTTCGGTATGACGACGAGCGGCCAATTTGGGAGTGGGCTGGAAGGTGGAGGAAGGTATAGGCGGTGGGGTGGAGGGAGGAATAGCAGACACTGAAGTCGAAGTCCACTTAGGGACGTGGTGGTCTTCCGGTCAGAAGCCAGAAGGACTCTGCAAACACTGCGCACTGACTGGTCTTTTAGCCCTCCATGTCCGTTCGTGCGCGCGCCGGCTCTGCCTCCCCTCCCCCTCCCTGAGTCTCTGAAGTGTGTGTGTGTGCGTATGTGTGTGTGTGTGTTATGTGTGCGCGCGTGCGTGCGCGCGCGCATGTGTGTTTGTGTATGTGTGTGTGTGCGCGCGCGCGTGTGTGTGTGTTGGTATGGGTAGGTGAGTTGACGTTTATGTGCTGGTTTTAAAAAAACAAACATTTTTTTTACGGAGTCGGTTGTTTGTTTGACATTAGATTGATTTGTTGGGCCTTTGCACAGAGCTTTGTTTTTATTTGTAGAGGTCCAACAAATGGGCAGGCGCAGAGATGTAAAGCAAAAAGGACATTCTACAAACTTTCAAAAACTATTCCTTAGATTACAAAAACGTGGTAGGGAAACATTTATTACCTTAATATCTTGTTACTAATTAGCACAAGAAAGACCCGTAAAAATTGAAACAAGAGTAGGATAAATGACATCCTGGTTTTTACATTTAGTCAAGTTTTGACTAAATGTTTTAACATAGAGGGGGAATCGAAACGAGGGTCGTGGTGTATGTGTGTGTGTGTGTGTGTATGTGTGTGTGTGCGTGCGTGCGTGCGTGTAGAGCGATTCAGACTAAACTACTGGACCGATCTTTATGAAATTTTACATGAGAGTTCCTGGGATTGATATCCCCGAACGTTTTTTTCTTTTTTTCGATAAATGTCTTTGATGACGTCATATCCGGCTTTTCGTGAAAGTTGAGGCGGCACTGTCACGCTCTCATTTTTCAACCAAATTGGTTGAAATTTTGGTCAAGTAGTCTTCGACGAAGCCCGGACTTCGGTATTGCATTTCAGCGTGGTGGCTTAAAAATTAATTAATGACTTTGGTCATTAAAAATCTGAAAATTGTAAAAAAAATAACAAATTATAAAACGATCCAAATTTACGTTCATCTTATTCTCCATCATTTTCTGATTCCAAAAACATATAAATATGTTATATTTGGATTAAAAACAAGCTCTGAAAATTAAAAATATAAAAATTATTATCAAAATTAAATTTTCGAAATCACTTTCATCTTATTCCTTGTCGGTTCCTGATTCCAAAAACATATAGATATGATATGTTTGGATTAAAAACACGCTCAGAGAGTTAAAACGAAGAGAGGTATAGAAAAGCGTGCTATCCTTCTCAGCGCAACTACTAAACCGCTCTTCTTGTCAATTTCACTGCCTTTGCCATGAGCATGAGCGGTGGACTGACGATGCTACGAGTATACGGTCATTGCGTTCAGTTTCATTCTGTGAGTTCGACAGCTACTTGACTAAATGTTGTATTTTCGCCTTACGCGACTTGTTTGTTTACTCTGTCGCTCTGGACCAAAGGAATCCCCAAATTGCTGGTACAGAAGGCCAGAGATCTACGTAGAAGATATGTTGAACTGTCCTCCGTATTCAGTGCGGTAGTCCTTTGGAAATGGTTGAATGAAAACATACTGTTTTGTTTATTTTTGAATAAAACGTCTTTGGTCAAATGGAGAGAGAGAGAGAGAGAGAGAGAGAGAGAGAGAGAGAGAGAGAGAGAGAGAGAGAGAGAGAGAGAGAGAGAGAGAGAGAGAGAGAGAGAGAGATATTGCACCTCGGTTCGACAGAAGAGAAGTTAAAAATAAATTCCTGTTGTGCAGCGGGATAAAGTATTCTCTCATACCTCGGAGATATACCTTCACCCGGTCGCAGCGACGTCACGTGACATGTTATATGGTGGAGGAGAATGCCGCTGTCGCTTATTTTCCTTCTGAGTTCGGTTAAGACTAAAACGATGCTCATTCACGGAAAGAACTATCCAAACTTGCAACCACAGCCGCGGTTGTCCTGTAAGTTCCCGATCCATGTTAAACCCTCATCCTCAGAAGGAAAATAAGCGACAGCATTCTCTTCCACCCTATAAAATGTCACGTGACGTCGCTCCGACCGAGTGAAGAGAGAATACTTTATCCCGCTGCACAACAGGAATTGAAAGTTACCTTATGTACGGTCGAACCGAGGTGCATGAGGGAGGGAGGGAGGGAGGGAGAGAGAGAGAGAGAGAGAGAGAGAGAGAGAGAGAGAGAGAGAGAGAGAGAGAGAGAGAGAGAGAGAGAGAGAGAGAGAGAGAGAGAGAGAGAGAGAGAGAGAGAGAGAGAGAGAGAAAGGAGGACATCAACCCCAAAAGAATGACGTGTTCACCGTTTGTACGAATGAAACTGAAGCTAGATATTATAATAGTCTGTTTCTCGTTTCTCTTCACAGCCTAATTGATAACTGAACATACTAAGTCTAGGGTTGGTGTGTTGTTTGTTTCATTGTTGTTGGATTTTTTTAAAGTTTTTTTTTAAGTGATACTTCACCCTTTTCAAGTACCGTAGCTTTGCTTATCGCGCAAGCTGTGGGGAGAGGAAGAGAAGATTCTACGATACAATGGGCCCTCAACTTCCATCCCTTCCTTCTGCCTTTTCATGTACTGCCGAAGCGGCAAATTAAAGACCGACACTTCATATAGACCCGATGTGCCAAAACATATAATCTTACATTGACATTGACTTTTAAAACGGTCCCGTCATTTCAGAGATATCCATGAGCCAATTTACGGGAAAGGTGAAAAGCATAGACGTTCACGACCATGTTAACAATGCAAACATCAAACCCTAACAATAACTTCTATTGTCAGTAAGTACTGGTGTCACATGACTGATGTGAACCAGTTGATTGGCTAATGGCGATGCGCTTAAATCTGTTAGCGCACTCTTGGAGTGCGCTAACTTTTCCACAGAGCGTATTCTTACGCCCTTTGCCAAAGCGAGACTGTACTCTCATCCTCAGAATTAATTAATGACATGTAGGCTTATATTCTCCACTTTACCAAAAAATAACCATAAATTTCCTGCGGCTCAAAGCAGAAGTTTTTTTTCTGACAGATCGCAGGCGCCTGTGCCACAGTGAATCCCACTGATCTAAAAATAGAAGCGGCTGTGTCTCTTCCACAATGGTCTCTTCTCGTTTTGACTTGCAAAGATTCTTCTCATATGCTGTGTTAGTGGCATGTAGCTTATTAACCACATTACCAATTGATGAGTTAGTATAAAATTCCCAGCGGCAAACAGAAAACACAAGTGTTATTCCGATAACGTACCAGCTAGACCAGCATTTGAAAGTCGACTCTGTTATAGTAGACTACACTGAAATACGACTGCATTAGTTCAGTAAATGAATGGTTTTTGAATTATTATTTCAAGGCAACAACAATCGGAATCGAAAACGTGTAGGCTTAAGAACGTTCTTACCGTGTGTAAAACTTATTACCAGCCTGCCTCATGCGTGCAGACGAGCAGTTTTTGTTTTTGAAATGAGACTGCAGTTCAGTGGTTCAATTGCCCTAGCCGCCTAGCAGACGACATAAACCCCGCAGCAAATTAACATGTTGGGCAAATGTGAACAAACAAACGATGGGGATATAATACGTGTAGAGTTCAGAGCATTCTTACCGTTCATATATAGTACCAGACTCCCCGATGAGTGAAGATACAACACGAGAAACATACCACATTTACTTTGAAAATGTGCTAACCGTGGCCTTGGAGTCAATTCAAGGGGCAACACTCTGCACAGTCAATCTGTCGAAGCTCGATGAAGGTTTCGAATCGCAAATAACTAAGAGCACAGTCCTTTCTCCGAGTTTAAAGGGTACCGAATTTAAATGAGGTCTGTATGAAAGATCATCACTTTTTAGCTTAACGCTACTCTGGAATTTACCAACAGAAATTAAAACAAGAGTTTGCGTGTGACGAAAGCACGACACACTTGAGACAGCCCACACAAAAGTAGATATGACACAAACCTGACCACACAGTTACGCCTATCCAAATGCGCGTAGCAAAATGTGCGTTTTGAATCTTCTTTTTTCTCTGGCGGTACTGACAATATCGTTATTGAAACAATCCCAGTGCACTAAGGGATTTATAGAGCAAATCTCGAAAATAATTATTGAACTCAGCGTTCAATAATGAATTTTCTCAATTTGCTCTATAAATCTCTTAGTGCACTGGGATGTCTCAATAACTTAAAAAATAGTAATGATATTGCAACAAAAGCACGTACATCTTTTATACATATATCGTTACCTATAGTGTTTCCCAACTTAAATCAAACAAAACAACACAACAACAACAACAACAACAACAACAACAACAACAACAACAACAGCAACCTTTTTTTTATCTTTCCGTGAAGAGTAGCACTTGGCGGGACAAGATATTGAAGCTTGAGTGACCAGAGACCTAGCGATAGCAAGCGCCTTGCTGTAAATTACCGCTTAATGCACATCCCTCCCACACTCAGTGGACACACGTCTTGACAACACTGTCCTCTGTCCTGATTGCTCCATTACCGCCACACCACCAGCACGGTCACTTGGCCACACTTTCCAACCCTTTACCCCCTTCCCCACACCTCTATTCCTAACCTCATCGCCCCCACCCACATAACCCCCGCGGTCGTCTTTTTGTTGTTCACCGATTCGTCCTTTTGTTACATAAGGATACGTCATCTTTTGTGTCTATAATACCGTCTTTGAGACGATAGAACACTTTTCCCCCTCTTCCAGTGTAATTTATCTACCTTCTTGGCTATTTTCTGTCCTGTTAGATACAGGTCTGTGTACTAGATATTGTATCAAGAAATGACGAGTTGCAGGAGAAATGAAGAACTTTTTACTTTTTTTTAACCATCGGTCTGGGTTTTTTTCTGCGGACATTGCCGTTAAGCGTATATTAAAAATCGATGTCTCAGAAAGGGGAAGAATCATAGACTTGTTGAACTCAATATCAGCGGGATGGCCAAACATTCGGGAACTGCTGGAATTTAGATTGAGGGCATGATATTCATGTCATCCGGAAAGGGCATAACCTGGCAAGCGCAGAAGCCGATCTGCAGGTGCACAACACAGAACGGGTACACCAAAAACATTAGACATTGAAGACTCGGAACAAAGCATTTTGCGTAAACCATGCAAGACGGGGAACGTGGGTGCAGATGTCCTTAGCAGATGGGCTCAGAAAGGCTCTGACATGTAATTGCAAGCTGGACAATCCTGGCAGGCGATACAGGGAGATAATAGAGGTTGAAGCATAGTTAGTGCAATACATAGAACAACAAAGTCATCGCAGCCCCGAAAAGTCGACAACCATGATGAAACTAGAAAGACCACAAAAAAGATGTAGAGGACAGCCAGGAACAGAGTCAGGAAAAGTGCAGGACGCCTGTCTGTGAAAGCCCAGTCTGGCAGTTGCGACAGAGGAAGTGGTGATGCAGAAATCCACACACTCTGTCTTCTCGGCACGCCCATGGACTGCCCTTGTCCCGGCTGTCGCCACCTGTCACCGGACTAATGGACGAAAGATGACGATGACTTAATCGCCATGTCCCGCTCTGCAAACACGGGCAAAAGGGTGGCAGAGGAAGAAGCGGGTGGGGGACTGATGCGGATGTGCACTGGCCCGTTAGTAAAATGGCCGCGACAGGGCTGGAAGGAAGATGCAGACTTGGCCGACATTTGCTTTGGTTCTTGCACGGAAAGGGTCACAGAAGGATGTTACTGAAGAATCAGTGATAAATATTGTAGGACCCATTTAAGTAAGGTGTAGAAACAGGTGTGTGTGTGTGTGTGTGTGTGTGTGTGTGTGTGTGGCCGCGTGGTAACGCACTTGCGCTCGGAAGCGAGAGGTTGCGAGTTCGACCCTGGGTCAGGGCGTTAGCAATTTTCTCCCCCTTTTCTTAAACCTAGGTGGTGGGTTCAAGTGCTAGTCTTTCGGATGAGACGAAAAACCGAGGTCCCTTCGTGTACACTACATTGGGGTGTGCACGTTAAAGATCCCACGATTGACAAAAGGGTCTTTCCTGGCAAAATTGTTTTGGCATAAATAAAAATGTCCACCAAAATACCCGTGTGACTTGAAATAATAGGCCGTGAAAAGTAGGATATGCGCCGAAATGGCTGCGATCTGCTGGCCGATGTGAATGCGTGACGTATTGTGTAAAAAAATTCCATCTCACACGGCATAAATAAATCCCTGCGCCTTGAATATGTGCGCGATATAAATTGCATAAAAAAAATAAAAAAATAAAATCCCTGCGCTTAGAACTGTACCCACGGAATACGCGCGATATAAGCCTCATATTGATTGATTGATTGATTGATTGATTGATTGATTGATATGTGTGTGTGGGTCTGTGTCTGTGTCTGTGTGTGTGTGTGTGTGTGTGTGTGTGTGTGTGTGTGTGTGTGTGTGTGTCAACAAGGATTATGCCTGAAAGTCATTTCGAGATGAAGAGTTTAAAAAGAAGAAGATAACGTAAGAGTACAGAAAAAGAAAGAAAGAAAGAATTATGACAATCGAAGTATCAGCAGACTGCGCAACCAACACACTTTTTTGTTAAAAATTTTTTTTTAGGGGGATTGTGATAGTTTTATGTTTCATTTTCGCAAAAGATATTTAACTCACAGAATCATTGTGGTCTGATAGCCCTGACTCGCTTCTGAGAGAATGACACACGTGACAGCAATGAATGCACGTGTTTTGAAATAAAGGAGAGCATTCAATGACCGAAAAGCCTATATAATGAGCTATAGCTACACATGAGGTCAGTGGATGTTCCGAACACCTCTTACACTTCAGCCTTGGGATGCCGTCCAACTGAATAGATGATAATGTTTCATTAAAAGGCACAGTCTGTGTATTTTCAGTCTGAAGAGGAATCTAGCCTGGCTGTTTCTTTTAAACCTTTATGTTATATTGTCGATACTTTTCACTTTTTATTTCTGAAACTGTGGTAACGTTCTTCCTTTTGCTAAGCGTAATTAGGTTTGCTGGAATTGAGATGAGACTTCAATTTTCCTGTCTCGCTGAAAGGTAGAAATTGTTGTCTAAGCGACTCTGCATGCACGGCCCACGTATGTTTCTCTCCTTTATGAAAGTGGGAGTGAGATTGTCTGTTTTCAACTTCCTGGCTGTGCTACAATGCTCTGCCTCTCAGTCGAGACTTTACTTGAGATGAGAGTGACTTTAAGATGAAAGGGAAGAAGCTTAGGCTTTGGTCCATAACGCTTGCATTGTTAATACACAATCTGTGCGCATTTTCTCAAGAGCTTTGAGTTCCTTAGAAGCAAGGCTTGGACGATAATGTGGACGGACTACTTTGACAATAAAAAGGATGATGGCAGCCCACGTTCTTTTTTGTCTTTTTCTCTCGTCCTTGGTATCTTTGCCTCTATCTCTCTCTCTCTCTCTTTCCCTCGGTCCTTCTCTTTCTGTCCCCCTCCCCACCCTTTCTCTCTCTCTCTCTCTCTCTCTCTCTCTCTCTCTCTCCTTGTCACCTGTTAACCTTCCATTCTTTGTGTCCCAGCTTCTGTTGACCTCCATTTTGGTTTGACTTTCTCCTGCTCGTCCTCCCCCTCTTTTTTCGGGGGGTGGGGGGGGGGGGGGGACTTATTTAACGAGGCTGTATAAGCTTATGAGAGAGAACGCAGAATCGAAATCGTGAAGAATGGCAAATTGGAAGTAGCATTTGAGAGAACACTGCAGGAAAAAAGTCATTTATTTTTAGAATGGAATAACGGAACCTGTTTACCCTTATTCACTTATTCTGTTTACACTGTTTCACCCAGGGACAGCGTCAGACGCAGTATTGCAAAGAGAGAGAGAGAGAGAGAGAGAGAGAGAGAGAGAGAGAGAGGGGGGGAGAGAGAGAGAGAGGGGGGGGGAGAGAGAGAGAGAGAGAGGGGGGGGAGAGAGAGAGAGAGAGAGATAGAGAGAGAGAGAGAGATGATTTATTCAGACGCAGATGAGAGATACAGACAGACAGACAGACATATATAGATGGACGAAGAGATCACAAGCACAAGAAAACCTAATAACACTGAGTGAAATAATGTACCTCATAACACTGAGTGAAATAATGTATCTCATCACCAGGAGCAACAAAAGCGAAGTCACGGATGGTTGACAACATAAACTGGAAAGGAAATGATGCGTGAAATCCACCAACTTACAACGAGGTTGCCTCAAGAGTGACGCCTCTTGAACTGAAACGTTATGCCCCTTGAATCTTGTCTAAAAGAATGGCTTCGAATTTCGAGGACCGTTGATAAAAACTCACAGACAAAACTTATTACTTACAAGAATAATCTTTACAAAATAAATAAATATTTAAAAAATCGAAGCCTGAACTAACGCCTACAACCTCAATGAAGTGTTATTTGTTTGGAAATAATGGTTATGCCTGTTGCAGCTCGAGCCATTTTTTGTTAACTTGACGCACAATCTGGAAAACACCGTCTGTAAAAATGGGCGTATGTTGCAAAAATATTTTTTTTAAATCACAAGTTGAAATGCATCAAGATACTTAAAAAATAAATAAATGTGTCAACGTCTTCCAAGCCTCTTGTGTCACATAGCTCAAAGAAAGAAAGACCAATGTACAATCGATACATTGCCTTATATATTTGTTTGTATATTTGTCTGTAATGTCTGTCTGTGTGTCTGTGTTTGGTTTTTTAAATTCTTTATTGGCTAGTTCTTGCTGGTGGTGTTGCTGATGCTGCAGCTTTTGCTGTTGTCGCGGTCGGTGGGTGTGCAAGAAAACCAGCATATCTGTTGATCCCCGAGACGACAAACGACCCAGACCTCGACCATATATACTGACAACAGGAACGGCTGATTAGATTAGATTAGATTTCCTCGTCCCATTGTTATGAAGTCTGCCGGTATGCATCGCTCAAGGTTTCCGTGGGAGGCAGGAATGTCTTGGAGTCAATGATACCGGCGGGCAGAAAAGGGTCTTTTGTTAGATGAAACAGAGGTCTTAGACGGCCGTTGTACATGTATTATGTTGCACTGTGTTTTGTCGCTCTGCGGAGGAAACGGCGTTGAGAATGAACGAGTATCAAATAGATTGGCAAATTCCTGATCGGTACAAAGGAGGAAGAGGGGAAGACGAAATAGAGAGAGAGAGAGAGAGAGAGAGAGAGAGAGAGAGAGAGAGAGAGAGAGAGAGAAAGAGAGAGAGAGACTGACTGACTCATTGATCTTCAATGCATTAGGATAGAGGTCTTACGACCTGTCCTGAATACATCTAGAACACATACGTTATAATACATCAGTGAGATAGTTAGTTACATATTAGCAAAGCAAACAGATAGACGAACAGACAGACAGACAAGATAACAAACAAGCACATAACTAAACAAATAAACAAATTGTAGACTGAGAGATGGACCGAGGGACAGAATAAGTTACTTGATACGAAACATTCCCTTAACGGCTGAGTTACAGAGCGAGAGAGAATTCATTGTCCTGGCATGTAGTTCGTTAATTCGCACGGGTTTGGTGATGTATTTATCACAGGGTTGTTGCGAGTTGTTGCTGTTTCCAGGACAGGTTGTTTGATAAAGGGAGATAATCACCCCGCAGAATAACGCCACAGGTGACTCTGAACACGCATTTCCGCCAACACAATTGACGATCGATGCTGATACAGTACGGTTCTTCACGGGAGAGAACCCGCTTAAAATGATTTGTTCATTGCAGATAATCGTCTGCAACCTAGAGCTGACACAAAATCCAACGATTTAGTTTGCTGGAATCCGGACACTGATTTTTGGATAATATATTTTCACGAGGTTTTTGAACGACAGTGTAGGTGTCTTCATTGAATTCCATGACCACAGCCTTAACGAAAGTAACAATTATGGACTTCATATCGATATCTCTTTGATACATAATCCTCTGTACAGCCAAAATCTATATATGTGTATGGATCAGCATGCAGAAAGGAAGACATTTTAATGCTAAAAGGTTTCAGTATGGTAAAACAATTCTTGCTCCGCGACCTCAGATTTATTTTTTTTATTGACAAAACTTGCAGAGTTTTCCTAAAATGATACTTTGGTTCGAGGCACATTGTCGTCTGGAGTTCTGTGATAATCACGTGGATGAAGGCTCTACATTCTATCATGTCATGAGACCACCAGCAGGGCCGGACTACCGGGGGGGTTATGGGGGTTGCGCAACCCCCCCCCCCCACCTGGCCTAAACATGTACCTCACTTATTTAAAACATTTTTTATTATTGTTTATTTTATGCCGTTTCATGCAAGGAGCGACCATTTTCCTATCTCAGAATATGACCTACCCATCAGCTTCAGGGGGCTTTGCCCCCTGACCCCCACAAGGGGGAACATCCCCCTGGACCACCACTGGCAACCCTCCCCCCTCCTCTTCGCCTAGTCCGGCCCTGACCAGCATGGCCATAGACCAACTTGCCAGAGTACTACGTCATCGCTGAATGTACTGCTATTCTAAACATGACCATGCCCTTGACATTGACCTTGACCCTAAGCTTGCCTTTAACGTAAACATTGGCATGACTGTCAAGCGTCCCTTGAAGCACAATTACCGTGATATCATGTTATTTAAGAGATTGAGCAATATATTTTTGAACAGAATAATCCCTTCTGCAGGTGCTTCAGGTTTTGGAAATACTATCAGATAAATAAATCAAGCAAAAGATAAAGAAAATGTCATGAATTTGGATAAAAGGATTTGGAAAGAACAAAAGTATTTACAGTTTCAGTGAAAGTCTAGCAGTATCTTTTCTACAGACAACTTGGGTCTGTCTAATGAGTACATCAAGCTAACAGTTTATAGCTCCAACAAGGTTGTGCAGATAATTTTGAGGATGCCAAGTTACAACCGATTTAATTCTTTTTCGACGCAGTTAACCTTAAACTATTTCCCCAAATATGAGTATCTGAATGAATGTTTGAATGAGTATCTGAATGAGTACAAATATGATTATTTTTAAATCAAAATCCGATTCAGTTGTAGCAGAGTGAAAAGCCCAAATCAAATCGTATTGCAGTCCATCGAAGCTGTCTATAAGGACCACACAAGAAAATAATTATCAAAAAGTTGTCTTTGTAGACAGCCCGTGTCCTTATGAAAAAGTGAAATACTTAGGGGGAAATCGTCAAGGATCCGTTTGGGTAGTCGTAATGGGCAGGTGGTCGTTACCAAGAGGTGGTCGCCAGGTCATGTTCGACTGTAGGATTAAAGTATCAGTAATCCTTTATTATTTGGAACACTAATACCTTAATTTCTATGAAAAAAAGAATGTTAGCATACGTGTGTGTTCCTGCTGTGCACTGTGTGTCTCTCAAGGACAGTGTGTTGGGATGTATTGTACATTCAAACAAACCTTTCTTACCGTGTAAGCGATGAGGCACACCACCAAAGATCTGTCCCGGTTTGTACATGATATCATATGATTCTTTCATTTGGACATACACACACACACACACATACACGCGCGCGCGCGCACGCACGCACACACGCGCGCACACACACACTCGTACGCACGTTTGCACATACACACACGTGCACATACACAGACACAGACACACACACACACACACACACACAGACACACACAGACACACGCACAGAATGGCTTTTGACATAGGCGTCAGTTAAGAAACTAATTCAGCATATTATAAAAAAGCTCACTCTGAACATGTCTGTATGTCTACTGGGGAAGGAAATAAGGTCGATTTAAATTCTTTGGAAAGGCTTCACTCGTCCTCTTACTTCAGTTAGCTCAACGAACAAAACGAACAGGATGGAAAATCTATTGACCTCAAAAATGATTGTTTTCTGATTTTTCTTTCATCACGGTTATTACTCTTCAAACAATTTAGTTCTTATCGTTGAAAGAAATGAAGCACGACAGATTAAACCAAAGATCAGAACAAGCCAGGCGACCACTTTCTTTCCGGGATGGTCTTTGTGAGTTGAGACCCCTTCAGCCAGAAATACCACCAGTGTCCCATTCAAACTTCCGCGGACGCTTGAAAATCAAAGAATTAAAGTAGAGGTGGGAATAAAAGCCACTTTTACTAGCCACCTAAGAAGTTGGAAGAATACAAAGAATTAAGGACAAAGAAATTGCGAGGCGTTAACTTGAGTGAAAAAGATAATGCATACTGTGTGTATGAAAATAATAACAAGTCGATCGATCGTCTCGATAATCGTCCGGAGTTGGAGACATTTGTTCCCCAAACCGTGACACAAAATGATTCGGGCCATCAACTATCTTTGGACGACTTAAAACCTATTTGGATGAGAACACTAACAGTTCTGTTTTGGGCCACTAGAGTGTTTGTGAAGTTGTTTTAAGCCAGCGACCTGCAACACTTTACCTTTTAACGTGAAAGTTCGGATTTAAAGGTTTGAAGAAAAACTGCCAGTAACATAATTATAATAAGACTAAAAGACCGGTGAGTGTATGAAGGTGGTTATGGATGTGCGTGTGTGTGGGTGTGTGTGGGTGTGTGGGTATGTGGGTGTGGATTTGTGTGCATGTGTGCAGATGTGCGTGTGTATGTAGGAGTGGTTTTAGTATACGTGTTATGTGTTTTGAACTTGAGATTCTTGTGATTTTACGTAATGTAATATGTGTGTGAATGAGACAAAAGACCCATTTCTGCATGTTCCACATTCATGCAATAGAGTTGTATTAAATTCAGCTCGTAACTCTTTTCTTTCTCGTTTAAAGGATCCGGTAACCTTGGATTAGATGTGTCCAGTTGTCTTGGATACGAGCATTCTTCCACGTGGACACACGCCACCGATCAACAGCAGGGGTGCTCTCTGTGTCAGTTATAAAATCAATTCAGACCCACAAATATTCCCCTCTGCATGGGAGCTGGCAAACTATTTTACGGTGGGGGGAAGGGGGCGCCAAGAACTGACATAAACTTCCGAAAATTGCCCTAACGTCTATGGTAATTTCTGCAAATTGGCTAAGAAAATAGGTCCAAGCAACATGCTTTAGACTTGTGGTGAATATGTCACCAAACATCAAGCCACCATGGCCTATCAGACAGCGTGGACTGGGTGGGCGAGTGGTAACGCACTTGCGCTCGGAAGCGAGAGGTTGCGAGTTCGACCCTGGGTCAGGGCGTTAGCAATTTTCTCCCCCCCTTTCCTAACCTAGGTGGTGGGTTCAAGTGCTAGTCTTTCGGATGAGACGAAAAACCGAGGTCCCTTCGTGTACACTACATTGGGGTGTGCACGTTAAAGATCCCACGATTGACAAAAGGGTCTTTCCTGGCAAAATTGTATAGGCATAGATAAAAATGTCCACCAAAATACCCGTGTGACTTGGAATAATAGGCCGTGAAAAGTAGGATATGCGCCGAAATGGCTGCGATCTGCTGGCCAATGTAAATGCGTGATGTATTTTGTAAAAAAAATTCCATCTCACACGGCATAACTAAATCCCTGCGCCTTGAATAATATGTGCGCGATATAAATTGCATAAAAATTAAAAAAAATTAAAATAAAAATCCCTGCGCTTAGAACTGTACCCACGGAATACGCACGATATAAGCCTCATATTGATTGATTGATTGATTGATTGATTATCCGCATTTAAAACAATTGATTTACATTCATGTACGCTTCCAAAGGGTTGCCGTAACAAACCTTTGACTTGACATGAAGGTACCTTTTTCACTCGTGGAAACGACCATGCACACCGATACTGATTCGTGATGGCTTTGTATGAATAAAAGCGTTCTTTCAAGTAGCAGCATACCCAACAGTATACAGCCTGATTGCCATCTGTGTACGATGCGATTTTTTCCTGGATAATTTGTAACTTACACCTACGCCAATCTGCGAAATTAATCCGGGGAATTAAATCTCGCTCCACACAGAAAGCTGCTAGGACGGTATGGGAGACGTTTCACGCGTAAAAAGCTCTGAGGCGGTGTTGTTCCAGCTCTGAGGAAGCACGTTTCCGTTCCAGAACTGGAACATTGTTCACACGAATTCATTCCATCTAAGAGAAATCTAGGACCAGTTCGTAACTTTTTATGTCACCAAGACATTGCCTTTACATTGCTTTAGATCCCTATTATGATTGTATGCTCTGCGTTGGTCTGTGTCGAGCATACCCACGAAAATGCACGAAAACTCCATATTTTACTATAACTTATCAATTATTGCGATATCTATTCATTCTAGCACCCAGCAGTCTGCGTGTGTTGATACCCAAGGCATTTTCGAAAGAACTTTAACAACCAAAAAGTAACACGGCACTCTGCATAACACACATACCATTGCAGGGGCGGAGCAGTTAAGCCAGAGAGGGGGGGGGGGGGGGCTACAACCTGGGGTCCAGGGGTAGACCCCTTGTGGGGTACATGGGCAAGGCCCTGTTGGTCTGCCCCCCAGAAGCTGAAGAGGTTTAGCTATTTTATGAACAATTTATGGCTTATCCTTGATTTTAAACATGATCAACTGGTGTCAGCAGCCACTCATTATTTCTTTTAAAGTTAGTATTAAATCTTCTTTTTTTGGACAGCCGGGGGGCGGGGGTCCGGAACCCCTGTAACACCCCCCCCCCCCCCCCCCGTAATCCGCCCCTGCCATTGTGAGAGATTGTAGACAACTGCGGAAACTTGCTCCCTCAGAGCTGGAACAATAAACCGCCTCAGAGCTGTCTACGCATGGAACGTCTCCCACACCGTGAGTTTTGGTATGTGACCACATGGAGGGATGCTCTCGTCGTACCAGAGCCTGGACTGACCTGACCTGTGATGCTGCACATGATAGTTTACGCGGACAGGAATTTATCTTCAATTGACTTCATTGTAATTAAACGTCTGCGTGTGTGAGACGATGTTTCTGCCGGCACATATTATTTCATATTTATTTTCTTTTATTTGTCCGCTCGTGCATGTGATAAGACATTGCTGACAACCAGGTGTCGCATAGTGTGGTAATGGCGCTGTGACAAGAGTGATTTTTCCAAAAGCTAGATTGAAATTGATGGAAAAAGCTTCTGCTCTCTATGTACGCGAGAAAATACTTGTGAAGAAAGAGAGAGAGAGAGAGAGAGAGAGAGAGAGAGAGAGAGAGAGAGAGAGAGAGAGGAGAGAGAGAAGAGAGAGAGAGAGAGAGAGAGAGAGAGAGAGAGAGAGAGAGAGAGAGAGAGAGAGAGAGAGAGAGAGAGAGAGAGAGTGAATACTGTAATTCTATCTCTGAAGGAAGCCGGAGTCATGAAATTTGTCCCGCCATTTTTGTTTTTACATTATCGTTCTTTCTTTCTTTATTTGGTGTTTAACGTCGTTTTCAACCGTTCAAGGTTATATCGCGACGGGGAAAGGGGGGGGGGGGGATTATCGTTGCTTGATTCATTTCAGTCGCGAGAAAAAAAATCAACAATACCACCACCCCGGAAAACCGTCCACAGGAAAGATCACTCGTCTCGATCCGGCGTCTGCTTTGTGATATTAGAGACAACAAATGTTCTGTTCAACGCCGATCTTATGTCGCTGAGCACCTTGCAAAACACTTATGTCGTCTAGTTCATTTAGCCGCGGGGAAAGGCGAACGATTTCACAAACACGGTCTTTTTGAAGTATCCGGTTCGTAAAACGTTAAATACGAGAGATATCGTTGGAAAGTAGACGTTGGCGGTGATGGTGGCTTTGTCTCTTGTCACCGGATGTCGTCTGCTCGCAAATAACTGCCGGGAGACTAACTTTATATCACAAAAGAACGCTCTCAGGAAGCACCTTTGAACGATATCCACACCAAATTATTGACATTATATGCACGAAATAAAGATGCTTCGTGGTGTTGTCGGTTGGTTAAAATTTTTATTAGTTAGCTAGATGCAAATGTCAGAGCAAAAGGCTAAATATTGACAGCAGTTGTGTATTTAGCGTACGAATAGGGCCCGATATTTTGACGCATACCACTTGCGCATGTACTGACGGAAATCACCGAACATTGAAACATTCACAAAAACCTATGCACGGAAAAGGCCAACACAACCAAATGCTTCACATTACATCAATTTGGCTGGTTTCTGTTTGGAAATGACATGATTAGTGTACATAATCATGTAGGCCTACTCGCGACTAACATTCAAGGGAAGTAACTCTTGATCGAACAGCCACATCCGGGGCAGTCGATGTCCGCCATGTTCTTGACTGTTACCATGTTGTTCCATCCTGAACATGGTGTCAGAAGTGAAACTGAACTTTCATGCAGAACTGTGTAATTTTGAGTGCAAAGTGTCACCATAACATCGACATCGGCAAGTAAGTGTTCTTCCTTGACTAAAATTTCAACATGATGCGCCTAGATCCACCCAAGCGTTTCTCCTTCCAAGCAGAAGAGTGGCCTCTCTGGATAAGTGAATTCAAGCGATTTAGAAATGCATCAAAGTTGAAAGATGAAACAGGGGATGTCCAGCGCGACACATTGTTGTACGTCATGGGTCCCAATGCAGAAAAGGTTTTCCGGTCGCTACATTTTGGCAAGACACGGAATGAAGACGGCGATGAAGTCGACGAGGAAGACACAGATTTTGATACTCTGGTTCAGAAGCTGGACAGCTACTTTGTGGTGAAGAAAAATGTCATCTACGAAAGGTCACAGCTACAACAGAGAAGACAGCGACATGGTGAAACAGTAGAAGAGTTTTACAGAGCACTCAGAGAGTTAGCAAAGCACTGCAACTACCAGGATGAGGAAGACCAAATTAGGGACAGATTAGTAGTCGGTCTCCTTGATACTCACTTGAGAGAAAAACTGCAGTTACAGCAGGATTTGACACTAGACAAAGCACTGAAAATGTCTAGACAGTATGAGCAGATCAAGAACCAGTCTAAACAGGATAATGAGTCCACAGGTACCACTGACGAAGCACAGTTCAGACACTCGATGTCACACTCGCATAGCTCAAGAGGCAGAGGTTACAACAGAGGTCATGGACAGCAGCCTAGACCCAGGCGTGGTAGCTCAAGTTTTCGTACCCCACAAAGAGGAGGAAGAGAAGAGAATAAATCAGGTCAGTGTGGGAAATGTGGCTACAAGCATCAGAGCAAAGATAAATGTCCAGCACAAGGTCAGATTTGTAGGAAGTGCAGAAAAAAGAATCACTTCGAAAGAATGTGTCGCACGGGTGTGCATGAAGTAGTGACAGACTCTGAAGAAGAAGAGAACGGTGAGCAGCAAGAAGAGTTTTTGCTTGACGCAGTCGTCACTGAAAAAAGTGAACCGTGGATGACAACACTTCACATCAAGGACACTGATGTTCGATTTAAAATCGATACAGGCGCTGACATTTCTATTATGTCTGAACAAGCTTTCAGGAAACTGAAAAGGCAGCCAAAGCTGAAAAAGTCTGCTGCTGTGTTGACGTCACCAGGAGGTAGACTGACCGTGCGAGGAGAATTCTACGCACAGACCAACTACAAAGAGAACCACTACAAGTTCAAGGTCGTTGTAGTAACCAGTAGGGTAGGCAACAACCTACTGAGTCGATCAGTCGCAGCAAAGATGGGGCTAGTGACACGAGTCGAAGAAGTACACAGAAATGTGTTTGGCACTACAGGACTACTACACACAAATCCAGTCCCTATCAGGTTGAGGGAAGATGCAGAGCCTTATTGTGTGACTACAGCTCCCAGAGTACCATTCCCCATTCAGAAGAATGTGAAGGCGGAGTTAGAACGAATGCAGTCAGCTGGAATAATTCGAGAGGTTGTTGAACCCAGCGACTGGTGTGCACCCATGGTGCCGGTGGTGAAACGGAACGGCAGCATCAGAATTTGTGTGGACTATAAAAGACTGAACAAAGCCGTCAAGCGTCCGCATTGTCTGATTCCAAACCTTGGAGACATTGCGCCCAAAATGGCCGAGTCTACCGTATTCTCCACTCTGGATGCAGCGTCTGGATTTTTCCAAGTTCCGTTGGCAGAAGACAGCCAGAAGCTCACCACATTCATGACTCCATTCGGGCGTTTCTGTTTCCAGAGGGTTCCTATGGGAATTTCTCTAGGCCCAGAAGTCTTCCAGCACAAAATGAAAGAAACACTCCAGGGACTGGAAGGGTGCGAAACCATCATGGACGACACTATTGTGTATGGCCGCACCATGGAAGAGCATGACCGTCGTCTCGATGCGGTGCTGGAGCGAATCGAGAAGTCGGGGCTGAAACTCAACAAGTCCAAATGCCACCTGAGACAGAAGGAAGTAAAATACTTCGGGCATCGGATCAGTGAGGCCGGCGTCAGCCCAGATCCTGACAAGGTGAAGGCCATTAGGGACATGCCTCCACCTACCAACGTCACAGAACTGAGAACACTGTGTGGAATGCTGAACTATTTGACAAAGTTTGTACCGCACATGGCATCAACACTCAAGCCAATCACCAATCTACTTCAGAAGGAAACGGCGTGGTGCTGGGGACCAGCACAACAGCAAGCATTTGAGGCAGTGAAACGGCAGATTTCACAATCACCAGCTCTTGGATTTTACAGTCCAGACAGGAAGACGGTGGTGAGTGCAGACAGTAGTAGCTACGGCCTGGGAGCTGCACTGATGCAGTGGATCGACGATAATCTCGTACCCATTGCGTATGCCTCAAGAACGCTGACAGAAGCGGAACGCAGATACAGTCAGATTGAGAAAGAGTGTCTGGCGTCAGTCTTCGCTTGTGAGAAATTCTCACAGTATCTCATCGGTCTGGACAGGTTCGAACTCTTGACAGACCACAAGCCGTTGGTACCACTCATGTCGTCGAAAGATATCGACAATACACCCATTCGTTGTCAGAGACTTCTACTTCGCCTCATGAGATTCAACTTTGCGGTCCGTCATGTTCCAGGGAAAGAACTGGTCATAGCAGACGCACTCTCAAGGAAACCTGTTCCCCGCTCATCTGAGGATGAAGAACTGAGTGACGAGGTCACAGCGTACGTGGACTCCGTCATGACAAGCAAGCCGGTGACTTCAAGACGTATGGACGCTCTACGTGCAGCCACAGTGCATGACCCAGAACTCCAGAAAGTGATCAGCTACACACTGAATGGTTGGCCGTCTACAGTCAATGAGCAGTTCAGGCCATACCAGCTAGTGCAGGGAGAGCTCTCACTAGTTGATGGTCTGTTAGTCTATAATGATTGTATTGTTGTCCCATCCAAAGAGAGGAAGAACGTTCTTCAGAAGCTTCATGAGACTCACCAAGGACTTAACAAATGCAGGCAAAATGCACAAGCTAAAGTGTGGTGGCCAGGACTAGGCACACAGTTGAAAGAACTTGTCAATTCCTGCAGAGTGTGCAGAGAAGAACGACCAGCCCAGAAACATGAGCCACTTTGTCCTACAGAGTTGCCGCAACGCCCATGGCAGCAACTAGGGGCAAACCTGTGTTCGCGCCAGGGTAGGGATTTTCTGGTGGTGACTGATTATTATTCCAGATGGCTGGAAGTTCGTCAGTTACACTCTACCACATCCACCGCAGTCATCAACAAGTTTCGTCTGATCTTTGCAACACATGGCATCCCAGAGGTCATCGTTTCTGACAATGGCCCTCAGTTCCAATGTCGGCAGTTCAAAGACTTCACAGAGGAGTACGACTTTGAACATCGCACAAGCAGTCCCGGGTTCCCGCAGGCAAATGGCGAGGCTGAGGCAGCAGTGAAGATTGCAAAGAAAATACTGAAGCAGGCAGACCCTGATCTAGCTTTGCTTAACTATCGTAACACACCTCACTCCAGTACAGGTGTGAGCCCGGCAGTCGCCTTGATGGGAAGGTCGTTGAGAACAAAGATTCCTACACTCCCAAAGAATCTATCACCGCAGTCTCCAGATGACAACTACATCCGGAAGAAAGACGCAGGGACAAAGGAAAACTACAGGCAGAACTACAACAGGCGTAAAGGTGCAACAGCCTTATCACCGCTACAACCCGGAGACACAGTCCTACTTGGCTCCAGTCTAGGTGAAACACCGTGGAAAGCTGACGGTACAGTCGTCGCAGCAGACGCCAGGAACCGAACATATCTGGTGAACACGCCAGGTGGTGTGTTCCGTCGCAACCGACAACACCTTCAACAGTTGCAGACTCCAAGGCAGGTAACCTTTACACCCTTACGTGTCGAGCAAGGTCAAGCATCACATGATCCCAAGAATGTCACGTCAGCATGTCCAAAGGTCGTCACGTCACCTGATAATTCCCAGGACATTGAACCAGCAGGTTCTGAGGACATCACATCCGCTCACCAGAGCACAGAGGCTAGCAGGAGCCCAACAAGACATGTAACTCGTGCATCGAGAGGCTTCATTGCCAAAGTGCCCATTTGCTATCGTCAAGATGTTGTTAAGAAGAAATGTGACCCTCCACCTCGAAATGAGTCGCATGTCACCTCGCGCGGTTCTGCGCTAGGCTTAATATGAGTCCGCGGAGTGTCTGGTAACAATGTGAGGGTCACCTTAGTCACAGGCTTATAACTCAAACAGGTTTCGCTCTTTTCTAAAACGGTTTTCACCACTGGATAGAGCATAAAAAACTCTCCAAGAAAATGTAAAAATATGAAAATCATGCAAAGGTGACATGCGACTCATTTCGTGGTGGAGGGTCACAAATAAGCTTGTCAGCTTCTGAGGTGCCCGATTTTGCTCTGTAGTGTAGAGGTGGTGGTGCCTTGCAGAGCGTTGCTGAGGCAACACATTCTGTGTTTTGTTTTATTATTTGAGCCGTGAGCCAGAAATTTGTTGTGTGCACAATATCATGACCGTATTAATGCAAACTAAGTTGAAAAAGTTTAACATCTTGGTTTGTATTGATTTGGGTCATGATAGTGAGAAATAGCAATATTGATATTTTAAATTGAAATGGAAAGACAGCATTTCAAGGAACAGTATTAACGTTTATTTCAGTTCATTTGGGTTACTTGAAACGCTGAATTTCCATTGTCCAAGAAACATTATTTAGTAAGGTAACTAAATGTATGAAAGACAGTATGCGATATGTCATTTCTTTGTTTAATGTATAATGGCATGAATGAAAAGTGACTGAGATTTAGAGTTTATGAAAAAAAAATAACTTGAGTTTTTCAGTTATTATTATTGACTTTTTAACAACAACAACAAATCTAGGAACTTGAAATCACAGTCACCAGTACCAGAACAGTTCTCAAGTTACTTTTGAACTCAAAAAGAAAGGGAGATGTTTGGAAATGACATGATTAGTGTACATAATCATGTAGGCCTACTCGCGACTAACATTCAAGGGAAGTAACTCTTGATCGAACAGCCACATCCGGGGCAGTCGATGTCCGCCATGTTCTTGACTGTTACCATGTTGTTCCATCATGAACAGTTTCATCAGTCACATAGCATGCTTTCATAGGTAGCATCGAATGTGTTGTTCTAACGTCTGGTTTTTGTTGCGGATGGTAGATTTGCTCGAAAGGTGACTACCCAGAATCTGTCGATGCTGAGAGAACAAGGATTGATTCAGAAGAGAGTAAACGACTGAATGTTTCAAACAGGTAACCTCGATTCAACATTGCGTACAATGGACGTTGTATAGTGAACGGAAAGATGGCTGATTCTGTTAAAAACATTGGACATTATTTTACTTGGACACACACCAAAACATCTACAGCCTGGCTGCTTCCAGAGCAGAGTGGGAATTTGTATTTTTTTTATTGTTGCTAATTGAATCAAATGAAATTCCCCACTCTGCACACAAAACAGTCACGCTGTAGATGTTGCCTTTGTCCAATTCAAACAACGCCCTTATTATCCACGCCAGGACAGATCTGCGGTGGTGAAAACGACGGTTTTCACTGGCTGGAAGGTAAATTAAATCAAAAGAAGACCAGGAAATTGTACGTTTTCTTGCAGACATTCTCGAATGGCCACGGCTCAGATGCCGGAAGTCTAAAACATTTTTTTTAACAATGGATGAATCGATCGTTTCTCTTATTGGTGGATGTTATATGTAATTTGCATTTCTTAATGCACAAAAATACAATAAGTAAAGTGAGGCACCTTTTTTTCCAGTGAATGGGAACATTGCATTACTCGAACTAGGTGCATGGTAAAAGCATTAAAAACGAAATAATTGCGTCAAAACCTTGAAAACTCAAAATACGTGAAAGGGCAATCTAGAGATCGTTTGATTAAAAAAACAATGCAAAAAAAAGTGACTGCTGTGTTTTGAATAGTTTGTTTGTTTTATCTGTTTTGGTTTTGGAACGTTGGCAGTTTAACAGTGTTCGGGTATCACTTCGAAAACGTTTGCGAGACAACGTCTGGTGTAAGGCCACCGAGGCTTTGTATGATCTCACTTGCAACGCTTACACATACACTACATAGGATTTAGTTATACCTACCCCTGAGAACCAAAGCAGTGGCTGACCCATCGTGTGTAGACAATCGATACCCGCATCTCACAGTAACGGGTGTGTCAACGGTCAGCGAGGATGAATTACGGGTATGTCAACCTCGGCCAAAAGTCTGAAATCATGATTTTCCTGACCGTTTTTTGGTATAGCGCGTTTTAAGTGCACATTAACGGTGTCCCGCACTTTTCTGTTGGGATTTTAGGACCATCGGTGTTTCTGTGAGGTTTGACCAAGAAGGACTTTTTGATTAGAATAGTGCTCGTTAGATGTAAACTGGTTGCGCCTCGCACTTTTCTGTCGGAGTGTATGTTCATCGGTGGACAAGAAGGACCACTTTTTGTTATTCTTATCTTTCTATTTAACAACAACAAAATTCTCTTCTTCATATCTTAGTGTGATGGGGTGGAAGGATGTGGATAATATTGATTGTTGATTTGATGAAGTAGCTGGGTGAATGTAGTCACCTAGTAGAAGTAAACCCCGAAGTTCAGGAGTACACCATGTGGGTGCCTCTTTAGTGTCTTGCACTGAACGAACTTCACTTGCTCTCGTAATGGACTTTCACTCACATGTAGAGAATAATAGACAAGAGTTTACTGGCAGAGACCGACGAATCACTTGATGCAACATGAAACTCTGGAAAACCATGTCTGTCGATTCACATTTTTCTTTATTTTCTATTCTTCTCTTCTCCTCACCAACCCAGCTCCCAGCCAAAAGGCGGGAGGCCACACCAATAGTATCAATCAATCAATCAATCAATGAGTCTTATATCGCGCATATTCCGTGGGTACAGTTCTAGGCGCTCTGCAGTGATGCCGTGTGAGATGAAATTTTATACGGCCAGTAGATTGCAGCCATTTCGGCGCATATTTACCTTTCACGGCCTATTATTCCAAGCCACACGGGTATAGGTAGACAATTATTAACTGTGCCTAAGCAATTTTGCCAGGAAAGACCCTTTTGTCAATCGTGGGATCTTTAACGTGCACACCCAATGTAGTGTACACGGGGGGAGGTTCGGACACCGAAGAGAGTCTGCACACAAAGTTGACTCTGTGAAATAAATTTCCGCCGAACCTGGGATCGAACTCACGCTGACTGACGCCAACTGAATACAAATCCAGCGCGCTACCAACTGAGCTATATCCCCGCAATCTACATCAGTATGTCTCCATGATAACAAAGTACAAAAACAAGTACGTCCTCTCTGTCCGAGATAGTTCTCAGTTCTCTCCCAAAATCTCAAATGCTATCATGTACATGGGGATGGGTGGCGTCAAAAGCCACCAATCAAGAGTTAGCTAACAAAACTGACATCACTTATCATTGGTCAGTAAAGACAAGGAAAGGGGTGGGTAAGAGACTAAAACCTCCAAGCCATCTGGCATCTTCTATGATCTAGCCTGTCAAAAGAAATGACACCCACTTGACAAAACGCCGAGTCCAACAATACACAGACAGGCTGGCGGCACATTGCATAACGACCACCTGGGGCCCAAGGTACCCCCGCGTCTCTCTCTGGGAGGGCGGCTTGACGTCAAAGGAAAACAGACTATGGTCCCTAGTGGACACAGCCGACTGAGCGAGTTTACGACCTCCAGGTGTCTGAGCATATCAAAATTTAACTTAGAACAGATAATGACAATACACAAAACATAAAGCGATGGGCAAAACTTACACAAGACAGGAATGACATAAAAACATTATAACGAATTAGTAGCCAGTTTAGCACTTGGCTACATTAGTGTAGCGCGTATTAGGTGAATACTGTTACCTTTTCGCGCTTTTCTGTCGGAGATTATGTTGATTGGACTTTCATTGAGTTTTGGACAAGAAGGGCCGTCAGGAGAGAAGAGCTGGGAAAACGTTGGAGCACTTTACCCCCAGACCGGTTAATTACCTCCGCACACAGTCACTCTCAACGCTATGGATTTCCCCCAGCACACGACTTGGAAATGGTGGGTGGTGGACAGTGCAGGTGTGCGGGCGAGGGGGGGGGGGCGTGCGCATCCTTGTGTGTGTGTGTGTGTTTTGTGTGTGTGTGTGTGTGTGTGTGTGTGTGTGTGTGTGTGTGTGTTTGTGTGTTTATGTCAATTGTTATGAATCAATTAATCAGTCGTGGTACAACGTTTTCACTGACAGCGTCGCTTAAAGGTGTACTTCCAGACAAAATTTCCTAGAGAACAGATTTTAATGCCACTTCAGTAAAATGAAAACGCCATCCGTGTTGATGAAGAGGTCGCGTGAATATGACCCAAGAAAGGCCAATGGTATGTGGGTACTCAGGTTTAAAGGGATCATGTAACATGATTCATTGGATTTGCAATGATTCAAACAGTTTCATAATTAATATATATGTAACCTGTAACCCCATAAAAAAAACTGTTCAAGTTGTAGAAACGTTCTAATTCAAAATGGGAACAATTCCTCCTAAGACTGCTTGCAAAGTACACTATAAAAAAGGAATAAAAGAAAGAGAAAGAAAGAAAGAAAAATAAAGAAGAAGAAGAAAGAAAGAAAGACCGTTGAGTTTAGGTGTGTGAAGTGTCGACCAAGCGCAGTTCCTCTCTCTGTCTGTTGTGCCCCCAAGGCTTTGCTGATGAGCGAGTTATTGTTTTTTCGCTCCGTTGCTTTGTGTGAGAAGGGCGCGGAGGGAAGCTGAGTGGGTCCCTATCAGGTCCGCGCGGTGTCACAGTCTTCGGTGCTAAAAGACCAGCAGACAGTGCTGATGACACGCTTGTCTCTGCCACCAAACACTTTGCCTCCAATATACTAGGTTAACTTTGACTTTTCGTGAAAACCTTGCTTCAACCGTTTGGTCTTAGCCTACCGCTGGTGCTTGCTCGTGGAAAATACGGAAAAGCGCATAAATAGGCCCCAGAAACCCATCAATGTTCCGATTCCTCGACTGACCCATTTTTTTCTCTTTTTATAGAACTTTTTTTTACGCCTCCCCCCCCCCCCCCCCTTAATTAAAAAAAAAAAGAAGAAAAATGATAAAACTCAATTTTGTAGACTTTACTATGAAAGTTGGTTTTGCTGACATCAAGGGGACAGATCTCGCACGATGTCAGGTCAATAATGCGCCTTTGTATAAAAAAGAACAAACTTCAATCACACACGCCCACAAATAAATCAACGAAATGAAAGTAACCGTCCTAGATCCTACCTAATTTAATTGTTCTTGGCATACGAAACAATTCTTTGTTAGCCTAAAGAGGTTCCTAAAAGGGCATTGTATAATAAAAAGTGTTTCTTCTTGCCAAAACAATGGCATAATACTGCGGAATAAGTCAACTGATGATGCTGTCATGAAAAAGATCTGAGATACAAAGGGACGTAAGCGCTCTAGATAGATGCATACGACATGTGCAACAAGAGTAAGTGTGAGTAATGCGTAACCAGTCTCCTGGCACCGGAGTGAATAACAAGCATTGTAATTCAATCAAGTTTGCGTTTTAATGAAACAGATCCTGTGATTGGTCAGAATGCCCCAACTCATTAAAAATTACAGGTGACTAATTGTCGATAGCCACTCGCTAAAAAATCCATTAACAACCTGCTGGCGAGGCGCATTGATACAACCTCAACTAGTCTCGGTTAGCTTTGAGGGTCATTTTACAAGTAGGAAATATGAAGTACCAACGAAATACCGAGACCATAAGGTATGCGAAGTGATGACGTCGAATACGTGACGTAAGTTGATGCATGAATTCTTTCGGACTACGTCGGACTACGTCAGTCAATTCCAAAGATCGCTTTTGTGATGAAAAGAATTTGTTTTGAGTTTGCTGTCCAGAAACCCGTCAAAAAAGATGGGAAAATGTATGTGAAAGAAAACAAAACAGGAGGAGAGTGATACGATAGGAATAGGGCCTACAGAGACATATTTCTTGGGACTTGACCCTCGCAGGTAGGTGGACTGAAAGTAGTGTGTGAACAGAACAGAACCAATTCTGTCTGTTTACCATCGCATGAAAGCAGGAAAGAGATCGTCGTCAGATTGAATTACAATAACATTAACACGCTTCCATTTGAAACTTCTCGGTCTTCATCGTGGATTGACGCCCTCCCAGAGTCTAATTGTGACTTTGGCATCATAAGCAGTGGAAAAACAGGTCCCTGCCAGACTTGCTTGACATGACCTCATTTACATGATATACACACGTGTGATTTGAACGATTATTATCTCACGGGTGTCTCTATCACGTATGTAGGATAAAAGCCCTTTTTGCATGACTTCAGTTCTGAATATATCTAAGAAAATACCTCAGTTTTATAGTTTTACATAAAAAAAGAAGATTAGAATCGCACCCATGAAGTGACTATTGCATCATAAGTGTCTTTTTTACATTTAGTCAAGTTTTGACTAAATGTTTTAACATAGAGGGGGAATCGAGACGAGGGTCGTGGTGTATGTGTGTGTGTGTGTCTGTCTGTCTGTGCGTGTGTGTGTGTAGAGCGATTCAGACCAAACTACTGGACCGATCTTTATGAAATTTGACATGAGAGTTCCTGGGAATGATATCCCCGGACACGTTTTTCATTTTTTCGATAAATACTTTTGATGACGTCATATCCGGATTTTTGTAAAAGTTGAGGCGGCACTGTCACACCCTCATTTTTCAATCAAGTTGATTGAAATTTTTGTAAAGCAATCTCCGACAAAGGCCGGACTTCGGTATTGCATTTCAGCTTGGTGGCTTAAAAATTAATTGATGACTTTGGTCATTAAAAATCTGAAAATTGTAACATTTGTTTTTATATAAAACGATCCAAATTTACGTTCATCTTATTCTACATCATTTCCTGATTCCAAAAACATATAAATATGTTATATTTGGATTAAAAACAAGCTCTGAAAATTAAAAATATAAAAATTATGATCAAAATTAAATTTCCGAAATCGATTAAAAACAATTTCATCTTATTCCTTGTCGGTCCCTGATTCCAAAAACATATAGATATGATATGTTTGGATTAAAAACACGCTCAGAAAGTTAAAACGAAGAGAGGTACAGAAAAGCGTGCTATGCAGCACAGCGAAACCACTACCGCGCTGAACAGGCTCGTCAGTTTCACTCCGTTTTGCACAAGCGGCGGGCTACGGTCATTGTGAAAAAATGCAGTGCGTTCAGTTTCATTCTGTGAGTTCCACAGCTTGACTAAATGTAGTAATTTCGCCTTACGCGACTTGTTTTTTTAATAGAAACGCCTCAGCGGTAAGTAATCATGTAACACATGTTATGTTTTAACTGCAACATGATTCAAATCACTAACTTCTACATGATTAAGAAAGCATTCACCGTTGGTCTAACCGAACACTGAATTATGTAACATCAAGACTAATGTACTGTCTGGAAAGCACCTTCAATGCACCCACAGCCATTTGCACCTACTTCTATGGAATTCTCGTTCAAGCTAATCGTCTCACTCCCACATATTTAGCTATCCAGAGTACCATTTCGAATGAGAATGAAGTGTGCAGTTTCAAATATCAAACATGAACAACCAAAAATAGTTTCACACTATGGCCGAAAAAAAAGAGAGCGACCTCCCTTGGGAGAAAGAAACTCCGAACTGTCCCTACCTTTGTGTGGTTAAGGCTTAACTTTACACTTCACCCTGCGAACTAATTGTGTCAGTCATGATAACCAATATGATGTCAGGTGTGCTTAATAACCTGAACTGACACGATTGACGCCTGCGATGTTTGCTGTGCACTCAACAGCTTTTTCATGTCATGTCTCAATTCTGTTTTCTTCAATAGATAGCAGTTTACTGTTTGTGACATACCTGAAAAAAGCCCCTTGGATTTTCTCTTCGCTTTCCTTTCGTGTACACTCAGACTACGTAAGGTAAATGTGGCAAGTTTGATATCTTAAGCGTTAGCGCGAATTTAATTTCCCAGCTCACTAGGAAGGACTTCCTCATCCACAAACTGTTTCAAATCGCTCCACACATTTCAAACAATTACCATTTTAACTTTCATTAAGAATAGTGCTTGGGCAGCACTACACAAACTGATCTTGTTTAATGTGTAGGACTAAGCGTGTGGATATTTTCATACGGCTAAAAATGTTGAACTCTATGCAGAATGAAGTGTTTTGATAGAACCGAAGTTTAACTTGGTAGAACTAAAAGTACAGACAGTACCAAACAGGTGAACAAGTTGAATTTTGCAGACCTTAGTGATTGGATTGTACCATACATGCAGTTAGAATGTTTAACTTGACGAACTTTGTGTTTTAGTAGAATCATACAGCTGGACACGTTTAACTTTGTAGAACTTAGGGGTTGAACAGGATTATACAGAAGGAATCTTAAACTTTATCAAACCAAGTGCTATAAAACTAAAACTAATAAATAAATTCTACTGGCAGAGCGATGGCAAATCGAGACTGTGTACGCTAGAGGTCAGTCCAGATTCACTGTTGAAAGGTATTAAATAATTATACCATGCTTACGGACGATTGTGCACACAGATAGACGCCTGACGTTCTAAAATTCAGAAACAAAAACCAAGAAAGATTGGGTTAGTGCCAGGACTGGTTGGTCCGGTGTCAGAATAATGTGACTGGGTGAGACATGAAGCCTGTGCTGCGACTTCTGTCTTGTGTGTGGCGCACGTTATATGTCAAAGCAGCACCGCCCTGATATGGCCCTTCGTGGTCGGCTGGGCGTTAAGCAAACAAACAAACAAACAAACAAACAAACAAACAAGAAAGATTAGTTGTTGGAACGTTTACTTTTTGACAAAACAAAACTGAAACTATGGGGGTCCTTTACGTCCTCACAGATACTAATATCTATTAGGGACATGAAATAGGTAAAGTGTTGGGGGGGGGGGGGTGGAGGGGAGGGAGGGAAGGAGCGAGGGAGGGAGGATGTCGGAGCGGGTAAGAGTGGTGATAAAAGTTTATTAAAAGATTTCGGTTCGTTTCTTCATTTCTGTGTATATTGTCTTCAAAAGCGTTTTTGGGGTAGGGTTTGTTTTTTGTTTAAAAGAAAAAGTTTATTTTGAAAAAGAATACTTTTTAAAGAGATACAAATTTCAGATCCACTTTATAAAACCAAAGGTTAAAACAGATGATCCAACTTTATACAGAGAGAAAATAAGACAGAACGAGACATTCACAATGGTCTTTATAGTCATCTGACCAGAGATCCCCCAACGCGTTCTCAGCTAAGCCTTTTATTGACTGCATTCGCCTCATAAATAAATATTTGTCTTTCTGTCCACTAGAAAGAACATTTGGTCGATGTACTAGTAAATGTCTCGTTTTGTCAAAAATTGAACGTTCTTATAAATGACCTTTTTATGTTCTCTCTAAAGGTAAGTAAGTACAGTAGAGTGGATACATTTGTGTTTTTTGAGAAGTTGTTGCTATGACATCAGCGATTGTTCTGACGTCTCTCCAGTAAATTCGCTGCTCAGAACCACGTGGTTTTTTTCCCCTCCGCGAAGATATCACATCATTATACCTCGCACGTGCAGATCGTCATACATTATACTCTTGAAACTAAAGAGACGACTATTAATTGTTGTCAAGTGTGTTGACATAGTTTTAGCTGTCATATTTTACGAGTATGTCCGTTTTTTGCAATTAAAACGTTTATCGCTCCACAAATAAAGCTATGTGAGAGCTCCGACCATCAGCAGCTGTGAGTGTAAAAGCGTTCATACTTTCGATACAAATGAGGCGGGTTTGTGTTCTTCTGGTGTGTGGAATCCAAACATTATTGATCTACAAATACAGATACATTACAGTTCCACCCGTCATCAGGTGTGATTAATTACAGCTGTCATACTTTCAATAAAAAAGACACGATGTTTTTTTGTTCAGTGTGGAATCCAAAATTTCATGTTCCACAAATAAAACTGCATGAGATGTCTATCCAATTAAACAGTGTGAATACTTTCAAATCAAATTAACTTCATTATATCAGGCACGAGACTTTATAGAATACACAACACATGAGTATTTTTCTGTCCTATGTGTTGAAGCCAAAACTGTTTGCTCCCTTAATTAAGCAACAAAAGATATGTCACTCGGAAAACGGAACGTTTATTGGAATTGACATTAGGGTCCTTTCCAAGGGCGAAGAAAACCGTACAAATTACGTTTTAATATGAACTAACAAACACAATGGAAAGTAATCAGCCGAATATGTGTTAAAGGCATGAAAAGTCATGTACATAAAGAAATATGGTTTTCTAGAAGAGAATATTGCAACTTGAAAGAAATGAACAAATATTTTGCAATGTAAGCAATCAAATAATCATTTATGGACTTAACAATTGACCTGTTTTAAATTTGTGTGACTGAGGTCAGGCGATACACGACGTATGGTAGGCAGTCAAATAGAACATGACTTTCGTTTTTGTCTTAACCTTTACAGAAAGGACAAAGTGTACTCTCTCGTGCAGGAACATGACGGAATTTGTTAGTGTGATGAATGGAAGGATATGGCGCACATAAGTATGTGTGAATATCTTAGCCCACGTGTTTAGTACACGCTTTGCAAGGCGGCTGGCCTCACATGACCTGACGAGGCAGTGTCACTGACACCAACGCTATGTTATAGTGTATTAATCAAGCCATGTGCTAATGAGACAGACTCTATGAGGTAAGAGAGAGAGAGAGTCTGTGATTAGAAAGAGTCTGAGAACTTAGAGAGAGTCTGCGAGCTTATAGAGAATCAGTGTGTGGTAAAAAGATGGAGGGTTGCAAAGGTAAAATACAGGTTATGATTCCGCCACAACGTAAAGCTTTACGCTGCCATAGGCTTTGCGTCATATACTTACTCGCGTACTAATGTTGATCTGTACCAACATAGTGAGAGAGAGAGAGAGAGAGAGAGAGAGAGAGAGAGAGAGAGAGAGAGAGAGAGAGAGAGAGAGAGAGAGAGAGAGAGAGAGAGACGCCGACGCAGATAGTTTATTCATAAGGCCATTGCCCCTTAAAATAATAATAATAATAATAATTGTCAGTAAGTACTGGTGTCACATGACTGATGTGAACCAGTTGATTGGCTAATGGCGATGCGCTTAAATCTGTTAGCGCACTCCTGGAGTGCGCTAACTTTTCCACAGAGCGTATTCTTACACCCTTTGCCAAAGCGAGACTGTACTCTCATCCTCAGAATTAATTAATGACATGTAGCTTATATATTCTCCACAATACCAATGATTATGACCATAAATGTCCTGCTTTTCAATTAAAGCAGAAGTGTTTTTTTTCTGACAGATTGCATGCGCCTGTGCCGCCCACAGTTGCACTGATCTAAAAATAGAACCCGCTGTGTCTAATTTTTCAGTTTCGACTTGCGAAGATTCCTCTCATAATTATGCCATGTTGGTGGCATGTACCTTATTATCCACATTACCAAATGATGAGTTAGTATACAATTCCCAGCAGCTAACAGAAAACACAAGTGTTATTCCGATAACGTCGCAGCTAGATCAGCACGTAGCAGACTACACTGAAATACGACTGCATCTGTTCAGTAAATGAATGCTTTCCGTTTATTTTAAGGCAAGAACAATCGGAATCGAAAACGTGTAGGGTTTAGAACGTTCTTACCACATATAAGACTTATTACCAGCCTGCTTTATGTGTGCAGACTCGGTGCAACGGGACGAGCAATTTTTGTTTTTGAAATGAGACTCAGTGCAATAGCCTAGCAGACGACATAAATCCCGCTCAGCAAATTAACATGTTAGGCAAATGTGAACGATAAAACGACGGGGATATAATACGTGTAGGGTTCAGAGCATTCTTACCGTTCATATTTAGTACCAGACTCCCCGATGAGGGAAGATACCACACGAAAAACATGCCACGTTTATTTTGAAAATGGGCTTTCCGTCGACCTTGGCAAGGGGCACAACTCTGCACAGTCAATCTGTCGAAGCTCGATGAAGGTTTCGAACCGCAAATAACTGAAAGCACAGTCCTTTCTCCGAGTTCAAATGAGAGAAAGATCATCACTCTTTAGCTTAACGCTACACTGGAATTTACCAACAGAAATTAAAACAAGAGTTTGCGTGTGATGAAAGCACAACACACGAGACAGCCCACACAAAAGTAGATCTTCTATACGACCTGACCACACAGTTATGCCTATTCAAATGCGCGTAGCAAAATGTGCGTGTTGTATCTTCTTTTTTCTCTGGCGGTACCGACAATATCGTTATTGAAACAATCCCAGTGCACTAAGGGATTTATAGAGCAAATCTCGAAAATAATTATTGAACTCAGCGCTATGCGCTTCGTTCAATAATGAATTTTCTCGATTTGCTCTATAAATCCCTTAGTGCACTGGGATGTCTCAATAACTTAAATAATAATAATAATAATAATAATAATAATAATAATAATAATAATAATAATAATACGAGAATTTATATCGCGCACATATCTCACCACAAGGCGACTCAAGGCGCACAGTACGAAATATGAGAGAGCCCTGAAATGCAGCCGCTCGGCGCAGAAGGGACAGCACTCTTTATCCCATGACCTGCCTCTTTGTCTCTGTTAGCTGAGGAGGTGATTATTCTGAATATTCCATCACAACCATATGGATATCCCATCACAACCGAGTTTCGATCTCAACTGTCATTGGTCATTGTCTTTGATTTCAGAGTACAATTGAATAATTTATAGAGGTCATCTGCATATTCAGAGTTTACAGATGGACTACTTTTTTCAACATACGACTGAAATATGTTGTGGTGTCAAAGTCAATATCACGTATAGGTACAGGCCTACATGTGTCAATATTGAGAAAATAAAGAATACTTCATACGATACGCACATTCTGCATGGATTTAAAGAGCGGAGTCGAGATATTTCGCTGGCTGAAGCGACTGCATGGTCAAAGGCATGTTCAACGAGTATCGCGAGTGGGATCAAGGGACGATACTCCCTAATTTTTACACAGACAGCCATCTACACAGAACCGTGAGAGAGAGAGAGAGAGAGAGAGAGAGAGAGAGAGAGAGAGAGAGAGAGAGAGAGAGAGAGAGAGAGAGAGAGAGCAATCAAAACACAACCCAGTCACCTGGTAGTTCGAAAACTCAATCTGAAACTGACATCGATTGTCGAAGGCATGCCTGCGGTGCATAACTCTGGAAAAGTTGTCGTAGCTGGGAACCCGTTGAGATCCATTCCAACGCCAAAAAAATTATCAGAAGACTTACCATGAAGTCAAATCAAACGTTAGGTTTTCTCATTTGGTTATTTGCTTTGGCTTTAAGTGTATTGCTTCGATTGATAGCTGAATCTGCTTGCAACCGTGCTGTTCAAGACTGTTCGAACTGTCGTCTGCTAGACGGGCTTGTGTGAATCCGAGTCGAGTCAACTGCGGGGTTCAGCGACAAATGAGGGAGTGGCACCAAAATGAAAAGAAGAAGACGAAAAGAAGTTGGAGATACAGTTAAGATATATGGGAAAGAGAAGAGGATGTGAGGTGTTAGATGTATCCAACCTTAGGTGTTCAAACTCAAGACCGGGACTGACAAAGTAGAAAGCGATGTACCGCGACCGACTCTCAGTGCCGACATACAACTTCCAAGCTTTATTGCTTAACGTCTACAACAGGCGAAGTATTGAAGCTTTGGCTCACCTGAACCCGACGACTGAATATGTAAGTGATCCACGTGTGAAACCCAAAACAGAACAGCGCGATGACAGCCAACATTTCTATCTTTCTTTCTTTATTTATTTGGTGTTTAACGTCGTTTTCAACATTTCTATCCCCGACTGACAAACAGTAACACTGCATGCGAACTGACTTGGGTCAACGATCAAACCAGCACGGCCCGAACTGAATTTGTTGCGCTGCCATTATCGTGCGCAATTCTGGTAAAAATATAAACCCGGTATGCCGAATTGAGTATAACGAAAGCCGATGTCAAATATACACAGGGATATTTTAAAATGACTTTCAAAATGTAAAAGCAGATAGCAGACCTTTTTATAAGCAATATGAATGACTGAATGTCTACATACAAGTCGAATGACGCCGTCCATTATGCTGACAAATGGGAACTAGCTTTGCGCATGAATTCATTGACATGAATTTCGACTGCGGAGGCTTTTAGCAAGCTGAAAACAGGCACGGGCAGGTTTTAGTGGAAAAAGTAAGTGTTTTTAATGAAAACGTCGGAGTAATGGGATAAATAGCTTACACACCTCGTCCTGAATATCTTGCATATTTTCCCTCGGGTCGATTTTCATGTATTACCTCGCCAAAGGCTCGGTAATACATGAAAATCGACCCTCGGGAAAATCAGAACTCGGAGTGTGTAACCTATATATATTTCGGGGGAAGCATGCTGGGTATTTTTGTGTTTCTATAACCCACCGAACTCTGACATGGATAACAGGATCTTTTCCGTGCGCACTTGGTCTTGTGCTTGCGTTTACACACGAAGGGGGTTAAGGCACTAGCAGGTCTGAACATAAGTTGACCTGGGAGATCGGAAAAATCTCCACTTTTAACCCACCAGGCGGCAGCGACCGGGATTGGAACACACGACCTTCCGATTAGGAGGCGGCGACGTCTTACCACCACACCACTGCGCCCATCGCGTTATACAGAATGTAATAACAGTGCGGAGAGTGAAAGAGAACAATACTTTCTCCGCCCTTTGTCCAGCATGCCAAGACCTGTGTGAAGGGGTGTGAACAAAAGGTTAACATTGCATATAATTGAACTCAACAGGTGCAAAAGAGGAAAAACAATCGTACATTAACAGAGAGAGAGAGAGAGAGAGAGAGAGAGAGAGAGAGAGAGAGAGAGAGAGAGAGAGAGAGAGAGAGAGAGAGAGAGAGAGAGAGAGAGAGAGAGAGAGAGGAATAGCAATTAAAACAAGAAAACACCGACAGTGACCAAACACGTTGTTTGATCGAAGAGTCGTTTATTTTGATATTTTCATCTTCCAAAAGAATCCACGCTTTTGTGTAAAACTAATGAGTCTTGCCACGGAGGTCTTGGCATGCTGGACAAAGGGCGGAGAAAGTATTGTTCTCTTTCGCTCTCCGCACTGTTATTACACTCTGTATAATGCGATCGATTGAGAACGATTTAATCAATTATTCATCGTTTTTAATTGAAGATATTTTGGAGTATTCACTTGAACTGTTGGATTTGCCGGTCTTGAGCTATTCTCATTCGTTGATAGGTGTGAGTGAGAGAGAGAGAGAGAGAGAGAGAGAGAGAGAGAGAGAGAGAGAGAGAGAGAGAGAGAGAGAGAGAGAGAGAGAGAGAGAGAGATGATGATGATGATGATGATGGAACTTTATTTTTCAAGGATAGAGGTTTAAGGCGACGCCTTTTCTTACAACCGGTCCTTACTTCTAATACAAATGTCTAATAAATGATAAACAAGTAAAGCAACATGACAAATAAACAAAGTAAACGAACGAACCAGCAAACAATCGACAAGTAAGCAAACAAGCAAATAAACATAAACAACAAAATGACAAAGTAAGCAACATACAAATCGAAAGCGAAACATGCAACATGTTAATTGAGGTTACACATGTAAAGTGATCGACGGTAAAATTCACACGATACCAACGTTTACACTAATGCTAATAATGATTATATGGTGTAAATGATGATGATGAAGATGTTGTTGATAATGATGATGATGATGATGATGATGATGATGATGATGATGATGATGATGATGATGATGATGATGATGATGATGATGATGATGATGATGATGATGATGATGATGGAAAATCGCAACATAAATTCCACATAATACATATAATAAAGAACATATTTGTGTAATTCATAAAGCTTTGCCAATTGTTGACAGCTACTTGCACGTGTTAAGACTAGTTTAAAACTCTTTAGTGAGGTTAATGATCTTATTACAGACGGAATGGAGTTCCACACCATAGCGCCAGAGAAGGCTTGACTAGTTTTGAACAAATCAATCCTGGGTATTGGTGGTAGAAAATTGATAGACCCGTACCTTTCGGTGACTCTGTGAAATAGGTCCTGAATATAGATGGGCACTTCGCCATGATATACTTTATACATCATTCTTTCTTTCTTTATTTGGTGTTTAACGTCGTTTTCAACCACGAAGGTTATATCGCGACGGGGAAAGGGGGGGAGATGGGATTTATACATCATTACAGTCTTATTAAACTGTAACTGTTTAACTAGCGGCAGGTAGTTTAGATTCTTTAACTTCAAATCAGCTGATAATTGTGGACCATTTAACAGGATTTTAGCTGTCCGACGATGGAGAGAGAGAGAGAGAGAGAGAGAGAGAGAGAGAGAGAGAGAGAGAGAGAGAGAGAGAGAGAGACAGACAGACAGACAGACAGACAGACAGAAAGTCAGACACTGACAGATATAGGGAGGTAGAGGAAGAGAGATAGACGGAAAGAGAGAGAGAGAGAGGAAAGGGAGGCAGAGACAGATAGACAGGCAGACGAACGGACGGACAGAGAGAACTTGAATGTTAACGTCATCGTTGTCTCAGAATGTTATTTCAATAAACAAAAATGATTCACCTACCTCAGGTTTTCCACCTGAGGACCTGGCACTGAAAAGTATCTGAAAAGTTCATGTTTTCGCATGTCTGTACCGTAAATACTGTAAAGATCAAGGAAAGAGGAAATAGTTTCCATCTCCCACTCACTTCCATGCACCGCCTCATTGTGCCTTTCACACACAATGCTCAAAATAGCACCGTATGCATGCCCAAAAGGTCTGACTGTCAGGAAATCTCACATGCAGGTTTATTATTTGCTTGGTACACCTAGGTGAAACTTTTGAAGTTTCTGTTGTTGGTGTAAAGTTTCTATTCCCGCAGTGCATGTTTAAGGAAGAATCTGTCTCGCACAACCCATAGTGTCCACCACCACAGCTCTGGCCAGACATTTTACACGGGGGAAAAGTTTATTCTTCCACTTGGTTAAAAACACACAATTCAGAGTCTGAGTGCTTTCTGTACAGCGTGGACATTTTGTGTGTGCTAAATTCAAATCACAGATTGACATAGGTGTCTTAAACAAAATCAGCAAAACAATATCCCACTGCACAGAAAGCAGCCAAGCTGTAGATTCTTGGCGTGTGTCTACGTTAAAGCCGGTTGATCTTATTCTACAGGTGTACCAGATTGGCAAGGTCTGAGGTGGGAAACATTATGGTGTACGCGAGAATGAAACGTCTTGTAGCGAGTGTGAGCTGAAGAAGACTGTTGCCGCCGTAAGTAAGGCGCACATGAAGTTGTTTCCTATACAATCATCTGTAACTAACATAATTTAATGAATGTTTACTTTTTGTTTGAAAAATGTCTGTAAACACATTCTTCAGCGTTGAAGTCCAGATTCTTTATCAGTACATGTTTATGACAAAAAAAGAGTTCCAAAGACATATTTTGGCACAGTTCATCTCTGTTGCATGACTTCATTTTCCCAAACCCAGATAAATTGAATTTGACTACTCTTATGCAAACTGAGACAGTTCATTGGCAAGTAATGTCCCTTAATATTTGGTGAAATTGCATTATTTCTTCCCAGTGATGGCGACCGGTGTTAGGTATAACCGACAAGTCAAGAAAAACGCATCCCACAAAAATCGGTCCACGGCAACAAGCCTACACTTTCGTGTAGCAGCACATACACAAAACAAACAAGTCGCGTAAGACGAAATTACTACATTTAGTCAAGCTGTCGAACTCACGGAATGAAACTGAACGCACTGTATTTTTTCACCAAGACAGTACAGCTTCGTCAATCCCCGCGTGAAGGAAATCGCTCACCTCCCATGTGCAAAACGTAGTGATATTGACACGCCAGATTAGCGCGGTAGCGTATTGTGCTAAGCAGGAAAGCGCGCTTTTCTGTATTCTTGTTAACTTTTTGAGCTTGTTTTGAATACAACCTATCATATCTATATGTTTTTGGAATCAGGAAATGATAAAGAATAAGATGAAATCATTTTTGGATCGATTTCTTAAATTTTAATCGTAAGACTAATTAATCTATTTTCGTTAATTGTGATCACATTTTAAGAGTAAGCATGACACATGTATATATTTTTAGATTCAGAATGTGATGAAGAAAACGATGCAATCAATTTTAAATCTGTGCGAAAAATCGATTTTAATGACAACTTTAATGAGCAAACTCATTAATTAAATTTTAAGCCTCCAAGCTGAAATGCAATACAAAAGTCCGGGCTTCGTCGAAGATTACTTGACCAAACTTTCAACCAATTTGGTTGAAAAATGAGAGCGTGACAGTGCCGCCTCAACTTTCACGAAAAGCCGGATATGACGTCATCAAAGACATTTATCAAAAAAATGAAAAAAAAACGTCTGGAGATACCATACTCAGGATCTCTCATGTCAAGTTTCATGAAGATCGGTCCAGTAGTTTTCTCTGAATCGCTCTACACACACACACACATCAAAACCGTTAGGACTGGCCGGTTGATGATTTCCTTTCTAGTTTTTTTTCACATGAAACATGCCAATACTGACTGTTTACGGCACACTCCTTCTCGTGAAAGCAGTTTTGCTGACTATAACAGACCTGGCCAGGTTTTACATGGGGTGAGACCATCCTTCAACTTGGTCACATACCCAAAATGAGCAGTCTAGGTGCTCGATTATTAAAAACTCACCACAGCAAGCGGTCAGGGTGTTGATTATTGGTATGTGTCAAAAGGGAGGGATGGTTTTATATCATGTAAAAAGCCTGACCAGATCCCGAGGTGGTGATTGGAACTGTTGTCGCGAGACGGAGTGTGTCTTTAACGCGAACACCGACAGCATGTTCCCCCCCCCCCCCCCCCCCCCCCCCCCCCCGTAGAAAGTCACCGTTTATGTTTCACATCTGGGGATTGTTTTGGTATTTTGTCCTGTAAAAATAAGTCAAGATGTTGGTTCATCGCTCTCCCCCTTCGGTTAGCAATGCCTCTTAGTTATATTTTTCGGTATTGTAAAAACAAAAAAAACAAAAAGGGAAATAAAAACAAGTCGCGTGAAGCGATATAAAAACATTTAGTCAAGATCAACACCACTAACCAATCATCGCCGAGACTACATTCAGATAGTCTCGGCTAACCATACTAAAGACCGAGACGGGTCACGCTCGCCGCCGCGAAGCACGCGTCCGTTGTACTTACTGAACCTATTTTCTTTCATTCTGAGCACATGTTTAGAGTAAACATGACATATCTATATATTTTTGAATTCAGGAGAAGATTAGGAATACAATGCAATCATTTTGTAATCTGTTTCTGAAAATTCGATTTTAATGACGAAATTTAATGAGCAAACTAATTAATTCATTTTTAAGCTTCCAAGCTGAAATGCAATCCCATAGTCCGGACTTTGTCGAAGATTGCTTAACCAAAACTTCAATCAATTTGGTTGAAAAATAAGAGTGTGACAGTGCCGCTGCAACTTTCACAAAAAGTCGAATATGACGTCCTCAAAGACATCTTTCGAAAAATTGAGAGAAACAAGAAGAGCAAACGCTCGATCGAGTCACTTTCGCAGTTCTGAATATTATATGAGGCATCAGATGGACAGGAAGAAATTGCTATTCACAACACAATACAGATGTAAATAATTTGATGTAAAGAATAATCCTATAAAGTTTGAATCAAATCCGATGAATAGTTTCAGAGATATGATATTTCAATTTTTTTCCTTCAAGACATACCTGTGACCTTGAAAAAGGTCAAAGGTCACCAAAGCAGACGTCAAAGTGTAGAGGTCACTGGGAGTCACGTTCACATAAAATTTGAGCCCGGTCACTTTTATAGTTTCCGAGAAAAGCCCAACGTTAAGTTGTGTGTTGCCGAACAGAAAAGGCTAGTTATCTCCCTTGTTTTTCTGATAACGTTCGTAAAAGGCTACAGATGTAAATACTTTGATGTAAAGAATAATCCTACAAAGTTTCAATCACATCCGATGAACTTTGTCAAAGATATAAAATGTCTAATTTTTCCTTTGACGCTGACCTGTGACCTTGAAAAAGGTCAAAGGTCAACGAAACCATCGTTAAAGTGTAGAGGTCATTGGAGGTCACGACTAAACAAAATATGAGCCCGATCGCTTTGATAGTTTCCGAGAAAAGTCCAACGTTAAGGTGGTGTCTACGGACGGCCGGCCGGCCGGCCGGCCGGCCGGCCGGACAGACTAACACTGACCGATTACATAGAGTCACTTTTTCTCAAGTGACTCAAAAAACGTTTGAGGATATCACACCCAGGAACTTTCATGTGAAGTTTCATGAAGATCGGTCCAGTCGTTTTCTCGGAATGACTTTATACACACACACACACACAATCAATCAATCAATCAATGAGTCTTATATCGCGCATATTCCGTGGGTACAGTTCTAGGCGCTCTGCAGTGATGCCGTGTGAGATGAAATTTTATACGGCCAGTAGATTGCAGCCATTTCGGCGCATATTTACCTTTCACGGCCTATTATTCCAAGTCACACGGGTGGTAGACAATTATTAACTGTGCCTAAGCAATTTTGCCAGGAAAGACCCTTTTGTCAATCGTGGGATCTTTAACGTGCACACCCAATGTAGTGTACACGGGGGGAGGTTCGGACACCGAAGAGAGTCTGCACACAAAGTTGACTCTGTGAAATAAATTTCCGCCGAACCTGGGATCGAACTCACGCTGACAGCGGCCAACTGAATACAAATCCAGCGCGCTACCAACACACACACACACACACACACACACACACACACACACACACACACACACACACACAACACACACACACACACACACACACACACACACACACCATCACCCTCGTCTCGATTCCCCGTCTTAGCGTCTATGTTAAAACATTTAGTCAAAACTTGACTAAATGTAACAAGTCGCGTAAAGCGAAAATACAATATTTAGTCAAGTAGCTGTCGAACTCACAGAATGAAACTGAACGCAACGCAACGCAGCAAGACCGTATACTCGTAGCATCGTCACTCCACCGCCCGTGGCAAAGGCAGTGCCCGTGGAATTGACAAGAAGAGCGGGGTATTCGTTGCGCTGAGAAGGATAGCACGCTTTTCTGTACCTCTCTTCGTTTTAACTTTCTGAGCGTGTTTTTAATCCAAACATATTATATCTATATGTTTTTGGAATCAGGAACCAACAAGGAATAAGATAAAAGTGTTTTTAAATTGATTTCGAAAAAAAAATTTGATAATAATTTTTATAAATTTAATTTTCAGAGCTTGTTTTTAATCCGAATATAACATATTTATATGTTTTTGGAATCAGCAAATGATGGAGAATAAGATAAACGTAAATTTGGATCGTTTTATAAATGTTTATTTTTTTTTACAATTTTCAGATTTTTAATGACCAAAGTCATTAATTAATTTTTAAGCCACCAAGCTGAAATGCAATACCGAAGTCCGGGCTTCGTCGAAGATTACTTGACCAAAATTTCAACCAATTTGGTTGAAAAATGAGGGCGTGACAGTGCCGCCTCAACTTTCACGAAAAGCCGGATATGACGTCATCAAAGACATTTATCAAAAAAATGAAAAAAACCTTCGGGGATTTCATACCCAGGAACTCTCATGTCAAATTTCATAAAGATCGGTCCAGTAGTTTAGTCTGAATCGCTCTACACACACACACACACACACACACACACACACACACAGACACACAGACACACAGACACACGCACATACACCACGACCCTCGTTTCGATTCCCCCTTGATGTTAAAATATTTAGTCAAAACTTGACTAAATGTAAAAAGGAAACAAGCCCAATGTGTATAAAAACAACAACCGCCTAACTGGGTTGCTTGTCATATCTGTTACTTCATTTATTTTCTCTTTATTGAGACAGGTGGCGGAGCGTAAGGAAACCTCCGCAGTATTTTATGGTAGCTTAATAATGATTTTTTATGACTAAACTTTTTCATTTTCTCTGAAGTTTGATGACTGAAATCTTACTGCTTAGTATGTGCCTGCCTTTCTTTTCTTTTCTTTCTTTCGTTAGTTTTTTTCTCTCTTAATACGATGACATTTGCCTACTTTCTATATCCAATTCGTCACGCTGTTCTTGTGTCGATTTTTTCTGTTACTGAACAGTAGATATAATGGTGTTTTTACATTTAGTCAAGTTTTGACTAAATGTTTTAACGTAGAGGGGGGAATCGAGACGAGGGTCGTGGTGGTGTATGTGTGTGTGTGTGTGTGTGTGTAGAGCGATTCAGAGTAAACTACTGGACCGAAGTTATGAAATTTTACATGAGAGTTCCTGGGTATGATACCCCCAGATGTTTTTTCATTTGTTTGATAAACGTCTTTGATGACGTCATAATATATCCGGCTTTTCGTGAAAGTTGAGGCGGCACTGTCACGCTCTCATTTTTCTACCAAATTGGTTGAAATTTTGGTCAAGTAATCTTCGACGAAGCCCGGACTTTGGTATTGCATTTCAGCTTGGAGGCTTAAAATTTAATTAATGAGTTTGCTCATTAAAGTTGTCATTAAAATCGATTTTTCGCAAACAGATTTAAAATTGATTGCATCGTATTCTTCGTCACATTCTGAATCTAAAAATATGTACATATGTCATGTTTACTCTTAAAATGTGATCACAATTAACGAAAATAGAATAATTAGTCTTACGATTAAAATGTAAGAAATCGATCGAAAAATGATGTCATCTTATTCGTGATCATTTCCTGATTCCAAAAACATATAGATATGATAGTTTGTATTCAAAACAAGCTCAGAAAGTTAACAAGAATACAGAAAAGCGCGCTTTCCTGCTTAGCACAATACGCTACCGCGCTAATCTGGCGTGTCAATATCACTACGTTTTGCACGTGGAAGGTGAGCGATTTCCTTCACGCGGGGATTGACGAAGCTGTACTGTCTTAGTGAATAAATACAGTGCGTTCAGTTTCATCCCGTGAGTTCGACAGCTTGACTAAATCTGACTAAATGTAGTAATTTCGCCTTACGCGACTTTTTTATTGAATATTTTTGTTTTTTGGGGTGGGGCGGGGGGGAAGGGGGGGGGGGGGTATACGGTGCTAGGATTCTTATGTGGTGGAACTGGAGCGGCGACTTTTTGTCAGTTTTCTGCATAAAGTTATTGGTTACGATTTGCTGCATTTTTTGTACGCCCCAGCCATACGGATTGGTGACTGTGTTTGAGTGGGTTCTCTATTATTTTCTTTATTCTCGACTTTATGAAGAAGGCTGACATTTACGCTACGTCTTCAAGTCTCTGCGCCAACGGGCTCGGACTTGTCATTCATGTTTCCTTTTGTGTTATTAATTATTAACTTGTATTGTGACGTCACCTATGTCGTTCGGTAATTTGTGAGAAATGGTGTTTCAAAGTCGACAATCCAGCCTTGGAGGCAAAAGCCTCGGATCGCGCGATCCTTTCTTTTGTTAGCACTGACGAAAGCAAGGCGTGAGATTCACACACACACACACACACACACACACACACACGCACACACGCACATACACACGCACGTACGCACACACACACGCCCCCCCCCACACACACACTTACACACACTCTTGCCGTCTGCACAGATTTCCATAACGATATATATACTTTTGAATAACTGAAAGTTCAAACATCAATTTCTCATTTCTCCCATCTACTACACAACTCTGGAATTCTTTACCAGACTATATAAAACTTAGTGATTCCCTAAGTGAATTTAAGCACTTTTTGTCAAAAAACGATTTAAGTCCGCCGTGTTATTTTTATTCTGGAGATCGCATGTCACAAATAATTCACTGTAAGCTCAGGTTATATATAAGTGATCTCAATAACGATCTAGTGAGACGTCACGTTGCTACAGATGCATCTTGTGACTGTGGATTCCCGTCCGAATCCGTACAACACTTCATATTCGATTGTCCAAATTATCGCGAAGCACGTCAAGAAACTATACATACCCTCCCTAATCACACAATTCACCTCCCCCACCTTTTAAACGGAGACAGACAGTATTCTTTAGATTTGAACAGGAAAATTTTTTACACCGTACACTCGTTCATTGAACGTTCAGGCCGCGTTGGGCAAGTCAGAATAAATGCTCTACAAGCCGGACAACAACTTTAACTTCTGCACATCTCCTACCCATCCCTCTTCTTTTATTCATCTTCTTTCCCTCCTTCGATCCTTCCTTTACTGTCTTTCTTTATAATCATTATGCAACGTTCATTACGTTATTAATAGATTTGGTTTATTGAGACAAATTTTTCACCCGTTACCGCCTTATGTTGTACTGTCATGCAGGAACACCACTATAAGCTTCTAGCTTGTTGCTGTTTCTGTGAACTTGGTATACATGTCATGATTGTAACCTTTGTTAAAATAAACTTATGTTTAAACCAAACATCAATTTCAAGTTATCCCTGGTGTGCGTTAATGATACAGCCTTCCTGGTGACACAATTGTGAATTTGGGATCCTTTCATTTGATTGATTTCTGTCCCCGCAGTCAATTTGAAAAAATAAAATAAATAAACTGCGTGAACAGACAAACTTGCACACACACAAAAAAACGGCTTAGCGTGGGAGATTCTCATTTTCCGCGTGGATGCGACCCTTTAAGGTTGATCGGATGTTAACCAAGCAAGTGCAAGGTGTATTTCATGTTCTAATTTAAACTTTATTGCGTGCGATTTTATGATAAGTATTAGATTATCGGACTGCCCCTTTAACCATATGATCGCAAAAATATCGGTCGCTCGTGTGTAATTTACATAGTAGTGAGGAGTAAGTAGGCATTTACACGCAGACTGCAACGTGATAGGGGTGCTAGTAGTGTATTTCCCGTTCATTCATACTGACTGTTTGCTAGGCTAACCACAGGCGAAGGTATCGTCCACTGGACTACTACTATCACAGAAAGACTACAAGGTTCGTCACTCACCTTCGAGTCTTCTGTGTTCTTGGAGTCGCTTCCTGGGGAAAAATATTGTTCAAGACGGTTTGCCTCTTCCTACAGTCTGTGTAAGGTCAAATAAATACAGTTGAATGATTGTTTGAACTGTATGTACCTTTAATATTTAGCTTCCGTCCGCTGCAGGTTGTTATTAACCATCATTTGGACGAATCTTCGTTTGCGAGCCGCCAGGTTCCACCTTGCGTCAAATCATGCATCCGGCACCGAATATGCATACCAGCGCTCATTGGTTAATAACAGGATATTTGATGATTATTTTCCCGTGGGTAGCTTCCCTGTCCTGCACAATATTTACATATGTTTTACACCAATGAGCGCTGGTATGCATATTCGGTGCCGGATGCATGATTTGACGCAAGGTGGAACCTGGCGGCTCGCAAACGAAGATTCGTCCAAATGATGGTTAATAACAACCTGCAGCGGACGGAAGCTAAATATTAAAGGTACATACAGTTCAAACAATCATTCAACTGTATTTATTTGACCTTACACAGACTGCAGGAAGAGGCAAACCGTCTTGAACAATATTTTCCCCCAGGAAGCGACTCCAAGAACACAGAAGACTCGAAGGTGAGTGACGAACCTTGTAGTCTTTCTGTGATAGTAGTAGTCCAGTGGACGATACCTTCGCCTGTGGGCTAACATTGAAAGATAGCTACGCTTTTCACGCCCGTCGGAAAGCAAACCTTTGAGTGTGTAGGGCGGGGGATGGGGGAGGGGAGGGGGAATCCGGAAAGGGGGAGGGGAGGGGGAATCCGGAAAAGGAAGAACTGAGCAAGGTTTGACTAATGCGAAGTTTCTATGATGCCACTTACAGTTTTCCGCGACCGTGGTTGGACTTCTGACATTATAAGATGTTTGGTAGGTTGTTGGCAGTTTTTTTTGTCGGTCCGAGGGGAGCATAATAACGTCATTTGTTTAATCTTTATCGACCGCGGCCGGAGACAAACTATTGGTTGGGTAGGCTTTATTCCTTTATTTAAAGTCTTTTTGATCGTTTGCCTGCGGTCATTTGATTTTCGTTCAGACTTTTCGGTTTGATGGTCTTTGGAATTCTCTCGAACCCTGTCAGACAGCGTGTACTGTCGTTGTCTAGGGAAACACCAATGAGAAAAGAGGAAGAAACTCCGAGCGTTTTTTGATTATCCATTTATGATATTCTTACCGCACCCATGGAAACCTGCAATTTGTCACATACCAACATTGTTTTTGTTACCCAGCTCGTTAGGATGAAACGTCGTGAAAATGATGGCAATAGTTTGTGGCAAAGTTACTCTGCTCAGGCCATTTCTCACTGAGAATCTTTACACAGAAAAGTAGTTGCAATTCTTACCCTCCCCTAAATTTCAACTTTTCTAGAGACAGTCAGAAATAAGGTCGTGCTTCGAGAATAATCCTATGTAAAATCACATAACAGAACATGCTGTGGAGAGTTTCTGATGTTACGAATAAATCACCAAATATGTCAATAAATGGAACGTGTAATAAAATGCAACACAAAAGATGCACAATGCCTCGACCCATCGGTCCTTAACACGAACAAACAACGCACACAACTGACAAATAATAATGACGACACAACATATGAACATTTGCTTCAACGGTGTTTGCTTTCTCCAAAATGACAGTGGAGCAAATTTGAGCAAGTTGCTTTTAGAATGTTTTGTACACTGTATTGCATTTTATGAAACGATGTGCTGTGTGAATATGTTGTATGTATTGTAGTTTTTTAGACGTTAAATCTATTTGTTTTTTGGTGATTGATTTTGAAACACAAGCAGTCTATTTGGGTCTGATGATATTTGATTCTTTGACCAAGAGTTTAATTGGCTCGTCCTGTTTGCCTTTTTTGAAAACAAAGGTACGTTCAGTACGGGATGGGAACAGTCGATGTTATTTTGTAACATTCTATATGACCAAACGATACATATGTAGAACTCTTGTAAATACAAATGATAAGCATGCAGTCAGCTTTTCTTTTTCATTTTCATTTTGAAAACTTAACTATCGCGAATTTTGAACGTTTTGACATCTTGAATAGATGTTGCCTGTAAGTATCAAAGATCAGGATTCTTCAAAACGTTTGCGACATACTGGAAATACCGTCGGTGAAATCTGGGTCAGAAATATTCGACGCAATTGTACATGTGTGTACTTCTCTGTTGAAGGACATGTATGTGAAATTCCATCGACATCCCTTCGCTACAATTATACCGTCAGAGAGCAAGGGGAAAACCCACCTGTGATAACCGTGGTTTTTTTTTAAACTGTAGGCAATTCAGTTGAGACTGTGTAACTTTGAAGAGGCAGTTTGGTTTAGTCATGTAAATACACACGGTTTACAAATATACATGCTTCTTCTTCTTCTTCTGCGTTCGTGGGCTGAAACTCCCACGTACACTCGTGTTTTTGCACGAGTGGAATTTTACGTGTATGACCGTTTTTACCCCGCCATTTAGGCAGCCATACGCCGCTTTCGGAGGAAGCATGCTGGGTATTTTCGTGTTTCTACAACCCACCGAACTCTGACATGGATTACAGGATCTTTTCCGTGCGCACTTGGTCTTGTGCTTGCGTGTACACACGAAGGGGGTTAAGTCACTAGCAGGTCTGCACATAAGTTGACCTGGGAGATCGGAAAAATCTCCACTCTTAACCCACCAGGCGGCAGCGACCGGGATTCGAACTCACGACCTCCCGATTAGGAGGCCGACGTCTTACCACCACGCCAATGCGCCCGTCATATACATGCTTAAAAAAGAGGGAGCGTCAATTTTTGACTGTGCACTGAAGAGAGAGAGAGAGAGAGAGAGAGAGAGAGAGAGAGAGAGAGAGAGAGAGAGAGAGAGAGAGAGAGAGAGAGAGAGAGAAAGAGAGAGAGAGAGATCAAATCAAATCAAATCAAATCAAATCAAATCAAATGAAAATTTATTTTTCGAGGGTTGTGGCATAAGCAATACAACGAGCTTTTTTTCAACCAGCCCTCCCAGAGAGGGGACTAATCTAATCACATATTTACAGGATATTAACGTAGAAAAAAAGGTAGAGGAAAACAACAACATATGAATATTTACACATTACATATCATACACAAATATAAAGCGTCGTATATGTAACGTAGTGAGAACAATGCTGAATACACATGCATGAGTAAATGAGTTATTAAAGCTTTGAGTGTTTTTGTGTGGATATAATGAACACTGATGCTTTGGACAAATGAAAATATAACCAAACGAAGTCTTCAATCGCTGTGATTTTTCGTAATTTAACATTAAATACAGTGAAAGGTGTTTTTTGAAAGTATTGAGACTCATTGGGACTCTCACAAATTCCGGGAGAGAATTCCACAGGACGCTACCAGAATAGGCTAAGCTTGATTTGAAGAGATCTATCCTTGGAATTGGGACGTTAAACTTTCGGTTTGGTTTGACTTTAAAGTTTGCAACGAAAGTTCGTGGTGCACGGCCGGAAAGTATTTTGTGAAGGAGCACGCCTTCATTTAATTTAGAGAGAGAGAGAGAGAGAGAGAGAGAGAGAGAGAGACACACACACACACACACACACACACACACACACACACACACACACACACACCCACACACACATTATATACAAACAGAATTATGTTAAGAATATATATGTTTCAAATACAGACAGAAAGACAGATAGAGCCAAAGATAGCGTTTCGATTAGTTACCCTTTTTGCTGGTACTGATTTTGCGCAGAATGAAGTGCTGGTCAACGCCGATTGAGATTCATAGAATTTGAAACGTTTTTTTGTAAAACTAACAGGAAACGTAAAGACGGAAACTTCCTGTACACATTTGCCAAGGTCTGCGATCTTTTATTCATTGCAAAATATAAAGAGGGAGAGAGAGAGATAGCGAGAGAGAAAGAGAGAGAGGGAGAAAGAGAGTGAGGGAGAAAGAGAGAGAAAGACAGACAGACAGAGACCGACATAGACAGAGACTTGAGTATCACTGAGAGCAAAATCATTGAATAATGACATTAGAGAACTGCCACCAGGAAACGGAAAGGAATGGGGAAACGTCAACAGGTTCACATATGTAAAACCTGTTTTAAAACCAGCAAAGTATAAAACATAGTCATTGAAAAGTGTTTAACTTTTCTCTTCGTCTTCTGCGCTCATGGGCTGGAACTCCCCAATGCACTCGTATTTTGCACGACCGTTTCATACGCCATTTAGACAGCCATACTCCGTTTTGGGCTAACCCCCCGCGGGTTAGGGAGAAGAATTTACCCGATGCTCCCCAGCATGTCGTAAGAGGCGACTAACGGATTCTGTTTTTCCTTTTACCCTTGTTAAGTGTTTCTTGTATAGAATATAGTCAATGTTTGTAAAGATTTTAGTCAAGCAGTATGTAAGAAATGTTAAGTCCTTTGTACTGGAAACTTGCATTCTCCCAGTAAGGTAATATATTGTACTACGCTGCAAGCCCCTGGAGCAAGTTTTTGATTAGTGCTTTTGTGAACAAGAAACAATTAACAAGTGGCTCTATCTCATCTCCCCCCCCTCCCTTCCCCGTCGCGATATAACCTTCGTGGTTGAAAACGACGTTAAACACCAAATAAAGAAAGAAAGAAAGTTTTGGGCTAATATCAAAACTTATTGAGCAAAACTTTTTGTGTCATCTCTTTATTTTGTTTTTGATATATATCAAGGTTTCACAAGGTTATCACTCGGTTTTAGGCTCAACGGGTTTTTTAGGACAGACCCTTTAAATGACTTTAAAAAGGGTACCCAACCACCCCAGGTAACCCCACTTGACACCATTACAGCGGCGTCGCGATTTGTTTGCATTGCGATAAAGTTGAGGAAAAAAGTCATTCAATCTTTTGGTGTCCCTCACTGGAAAGATTTATCATTAGTGTGACATTGAAAGAACGCGCTTCCGGTTGGGCTAAATCCACGGTTCAGTGTTGTTAAGGTTGCATATTTATAATTGTGTCCGTTGAGTTTGCTTCGAGAATTGTAACCGATGGTGTTGATGTGGTTTTATATGTACATTTGAAATCCACTGCGTGTGCATGTGGCAAAGCAACATTGACGCGCCCGTTTTCAGCAGAGGTTTCAGAGGTGGTACACATGTACACTAACCTTATCTGCATTGCTCACAACTTTGTTATGTGTCATGATCTAAACGTCGCCCACAGTCGCAATTGTGTAACTGCCGTTTCGCCTACTATTACTACAACTGTGAGATTAATGTTGTATAACAAGTACAGTAGAATCTGCCCCGCGTCCTCCCCTCAAGTTACATTTTAAGATCACAACAAATCTGAGAAAATTGGATCTTGAAGGGAGGGACTCTTAAAATGGATGGAAATTATAGATGTTGTGAACAGAAAATCTGACAAAGAAGTAGTAGTATATATGTATATCATAATCTGCTGGGTATTGAGATTACTTCGTTTGAAGCCAAGCTTGCTAATCGCTAACACCTGTCTCCCCTCTTCACTTTCATTCCGGTAGTGTCACTCTGTGTATTTGTGCTTAGCTGCACTAAAAAAAAGTATAACGACACTCGGTGCTAAATCGTCTTTGATTGAGAAACCTAACACTCTTTACTGTAAGATTTTGTATGAAGAAATGTTTGGTTTCTAAATCGCAATGTTCCGTAATATTGTAAACCCCAAGCACATGGCCAGTGGCACTTGGGAACGTCTTTACGATACGATCATAATAATTGGCTGTCAACATGAAATCCAAACATTGTCGAAAACGAAACTAAGGCAGAGGTTCAACAACTACAACTGAGTATGTTGCAAGTACGTTTTAAAGCACGTTCTATCAGTTCTTCAGCGAATGGCAATTTAGGTTAATCGTTAGAATTAAAAAATTAATTTGCATACAACAGCACGTAAATACAGACACACACACACACACACACACACACACACACAAACACACACACACACACACACACACACACACTGACCTGTCTCGACGTTTCCATACTGCCCATGCTTCTTTTGCCTCCCCGTGGACAGTTTCTGATGAAACAGGCGTGGGATGACCATAACATCACCATCAAAACCAGGCACAACCGCCAAGACAGGAAAGACACTTTCAACACAGAAAAACCCATCTTATTCAGTTCTGTTGCAGCGTTCAACCACTCGTGCCTGCAGTTGTTGAAAAAAAGGGTATCAACTGTCAGTCCAGACTAAACTTTTTGCTTCAAGATGTCTAATTGTGTCGCAGTGTGGATATCAACACTCAACGACCCACCTTTTCAAAGTGTGGACAATGAGAGATAAAACCCACGTGTGTTTGCCAGGCTTGGTTTTCTACAAGGTAAACTCAACCTTCTTTCCCCTTCAATGTTTGTGTCAGTGTATTGTGAACTCAACTGCACTCTCACGGTTTTATCATCAAATCATAATAGTCCTCTTGGCAGAAATGTTCGTGAAACTGTTTTTGTTCTTATTCTTTTTCTTCTTCTGTGTGTGCAGCAGTTGGATACGAAAGTTGCTTCATAAAAATAAAGTCAAGTTTGTGAAGGTGTCCGTCTTTCCTTGTTGTCAATGATTGAAGACTTCAAACGAATTGGACGAGTTCTTTATTTGCCGCACTAATAAAAGTAATCACAGTATATGTGTCAGCTTGGTCCTGCTTGTCGAAAGTTCTTGATGGTTTCCTACTGAAGTCACACTGCTTTCTGTCGCCTGTCGTGTTCTCTCTGTGTCTCTGTGTCTCCGTCACCAGTAATATCTTGTGGCCCTGCCCTCCTCTCTTCCCGCCTGTCGGGCAGATTGACCAATCAATAGCGAGTTAGCCCGTGGCTGCCGAGCCCTTTTGTACCTGTCGTCTGCTCGTGGGTGAAAGTCACGTGACGGCACCTGACACTTGACAGTGGCTGAACACTGACTACGAGGTTCGTTGCGTTGTTGTCACAGTGGTGGTGGTGGTGGTGGTGGTGAAGATAACGGTGGTGGTATTTGTGGCGGATGGTGCAAGACGAACATTAAATCACTTGTTGTGGCGTCAGAGCCATGTTGGGGGTGCGGCCCTTTCAAGATACAAGATAAAAGTCGAAGGTATAGAGTGGGTTTGTTTGTTTATCGTTAGTGGTGGCGGTTATTGCAGGTATGGGGGAGGCGGAGGTTGGGAGGGGGGGGGAGTTAAGGAGATATGGCGATGTAATCTTGTCGATCTAGGGTTGTCTTATATACTGATTCGTGTTACATCACGCAACAAATTGCGATTAATTGCTTTCCAGTCGTTTTGTCCATTTGTGATTCTTTTGGTTTTGAGGTTTTGAATTACGCTTGTTGTCTACAACACAGTCTATTCAATCAGATTTGATACCCGCCATCTACTCTCAATCCCCAACCTTGTCATCCTTCCAGTTTACCGCCAATAAACACCGACAAAAATAAGAATGGTTTTTGAGTTTCTTTATTAGCAACGTTTATCATTATTTTCAGAAATGAGACAGCGTACAAGAAAACCGTGTGCACTGGAGTTTGCTTTCAAATTGAGTTCTTAGATTTATGTATTAGAGCAAACGATGCTTAAACACTATCCATTCAAACATTCCTTCTATCTTTCTTGGTTTTGACATTGAAGCTGCAGCGGAATTCAACCCAAAGGTACGGAATTCACAGAATCTCTGCAGTCATATTTTTGGTAAAATTGGTAGCTCCTGGGAAATTCCAGAAAACATGTGATGTGTTAGTACAAGACCTAGCTATTTCCTTTACTTATATGCAGTAAACAGTATTTATTAAAGGGATACTAATGATCTGACCGTTTGGGGGGAGTTTCTGGTGAATTTGACAAATCTGAAGAATGTGGGGAAATCAATTTTTACTTAATTTAGACGCACACGGCACAATTTGTTTGGAAACGCACCACACGTACGTAATTAATTAAATCAAAGTGAGTGAATGTGCTTCAGTGCGCTGCGTCTCTTCGGTGCTGAAAAGAAGTAAAGTGGCGCCGCCTGGCGGTAAGACGACTAGCGCTCACATTTACGCGGCCGCCTATTACCAAGCATCACGTACATAAACAAGGGAATAACCTCAGTGCCAGTGGAAGTAACCCAAACCAACTCTCAAAAAGAGCGCTCTTTCTTTGCCTTCTCGAAGACATTTAAATAATCTTTTAAAACACTTGCTTTTGCAAAATGAAGGCAGCCCTCCTGCGCGGTAGCATTATTTGTCATGCAGTAACTTATGGTATATAACTTTTCCCCTTAGATATTATGTCTGTACACACAAACACACACACACACACACACGCACATGCACACACACGCACGCACGCACACACACACACACACACACACACGCACACGCACGCACGCGAGCATGCACGCACGCACCCACGCACGGACGCACACACACACACACACACACACACACACACACACACACACACACACACCTGTCGACAAAGAAAAACCAGAAACACAATAATAAAAGAGTACTTACATTTAACCGTTTGAGGAAAATCATAGAAAAAAACTAAACAATACCATACTCAGCCAACAGCCCAAACTTTCACAAACAATTAGGAAGTCGCGTTGAAAGATATCAAATTCAAAACATTGAGTCAAACTGTCGGCGTGATAGAATGGAACTGAACACACTGGAGTCAACCACTGGGCTGGCCGAAACCTTTGATCGAAACAGCTCGGACTCAGTAAAAGAAACCAACATTGACCTTATTTACATAAAACAAATTTTCTTTATTTTCAGAACAAACATAACATATCCATATTTGGGGGGTTCAAGAAATAATATAAAATGTAATAAAAAAAAACGTTTGTGTCCAATAATGTCAATTTAATTTGCGGCAGAGTTTTAATTACCAAATTAATTCAAAAATGTGTAAGCTTTTAAGTTGAAAGGCAATCTCACATTCCGGAACGGGTCAAGAGATGTTTGACCAAAACGTCAATGAATTTGATTGGAAAGATCGGTCGCCACAGCGCCGCTGTCACTTTAAAAAAAAGAAGTCGGTTATGATGTATTCAAACTTTTTTTTATCCACAAATAGAAACAAATCGCGTAAGGCGAAAATACAACCTTTAGTCAAGCTGTCAAACTCACAGAATGAAACTGAACGCACTGCATTTTTTTTTCCGCAGAACCGTATATTCGCAGCATCGTCAGTCCACCGCTCGTAGCAAAGGCAGTGAAATTGACAATCCAGAATAGTGCGGTAGTGGTTGCGCTGAGCAGGATATAGCACGCTTTTCTGTATCTCTATTCTTTTTAACTTTCTGAGCTTGTTTTTAATCCAAACATATCATATCTAATGTTTTTGGAATCAGGAACCGACAAGGAATAAGATAAAATTGTTTTTAAATCGATTTCAGAAGTTTAATTTTAATCATAATTTTTATATTTTTAATTTTCAGAGCTTGTGTTTAATCCGAATACAACATATTTATATGTTTTTGGAATCAGAAAATGACGAAGAATAAGATGAAATTGTTTTTGGATCGTTTTATGAAAAAAAATATTTAACTACAATTTTCTGATTTTTAATGATCATTAATTAATTTTTAAGCGGACGGGCGCGGTGGCGTGGTGGTAAGACGTCGGCCTCCTAATCGGGAGGTCGTGAGTTCGAATCCCGGTCGCTGCCGCCTGGTGGGTTAAGAGTGGAGATTTGTCCGATCTCCCAGGTCAACTTATGTGCAGACCTGCTAGTGACTTAACCCCCTTCGTGTGTACACGCAAGCACAAGACCAAGTGCGCACGGAAAAGATCCTGTAATCCATGTCGGAGTTCGGTGGGTTATGGAAACATGAAAATACCCAGCATGCCTACTCAACGAAAGCGGAGTGAAGCTGACTATGCTCTCAGAGTATAGTGTGGGGAACCCAAATGGGCAAACGAGCTCACACGTAAACAGAAAATTCTGGAACGCTGAAGAAGAAGAAGACATTTTTAAGCCTCCAAGCTGGAATGCAGAGTTCGTCGAAGATTGCTTGGCCAAAATTTCAATCAATTTGATTGAAAAATAAGGGTGTGACAGTGCCGCCTCAACTTTTACTAAAAGCCGGATATGACGTCATCAAAGAAATTTATCGAAAAAATGAAAAAATAGTCCAGGAACTCTCATGTAAAATTTCATAAAGATCGGTCCAGTAGTTTACTCTGAATCACGCACACACACACACACACATACACCACGACCCTCGTCTCGATTCCCCCTCCATGTAAATCGTTGTAGTTCGCCGTCAAAATTCGTCACAGTGGGACTTAGGCTTTACTGAACGAATTTCTGATATTGATAATAAATGTGGCGCTACACTTTTCACACCACTGACACTTGGCGCTTGCTTCTGTCGGCCGAAAACAAATAGTGTAAGCTGAATCTGGTGTAAGCTTTCAAATATATATTCTTGGATATATTGGACCCCACAGATTTCTGGTTCACTAGAAAATTATTTCGTTAACATGCGGAAAATCAGAATGCCGTATATATATTTATATATATACACCCCCTGCGTTCAAATAAACAAGACAAAGTAAGAACACACAAAACATTAAAAGATAACAACATCGAATTTGCGAATTGGTAGCATAATTGGTGTATTACAAAAAAAGATTTTTACTTTTAACTTGAATGGATGACACAGATACACGATACACACACACACACACACACACACACACACACACACACACAGACACACACACACACACACACACACACACACACACACACACACAGACACACAGACACACACACACACACACACACACACACACACACACACACACACACACATACACCACGACCCTCGTCTCGATTCCCCCCTCTATGTTAAAACATTTAGTCAAAACTTGACTAAATGTAAAAATGGGGAGTAAACATTTCGTGGAGGGAGTAATTTGTTCGTGCCTTGGGGAGTTTTTTTCTCCTACGAAAAATTTACTCGGAGTAAGAATTTCGTACGAAATCTTTACTCCAGAGTACATTTTTCGTGGAGTAAAAATTTCGTGTTACACCGGTCATCAGTTTGCTTTTGTCAATTACCTCCACAAATTTGGCTTATAATAGATGTACTGATTTGATTATTGGTAGTCGAGTAGGGTCGTAATTGAAGTTTGTGTGTTGGAAAATGGTAGCTTGAATGTGTTTTGTTTGCGTGTGACATGTTCTGAGCACGTGCGCGGAAAAGGTGTGACGTGACCGGTTTCAGTTTACTGGTAGATGTGTAATGTCTCTCAAAAACTGATGGTTTCCTTTGCCTTTTACAGTTCACAGTTCACTACGATATTTGTCATTTTACAGGGTGACCCCCCCCCCCCCCAAAAAAAAAAAAATAATGCCACCCATTAAAATGTTAATAACTCCTAAATTAATTCATCAAACTTTCGTGAACATAAGCCTGAGGTGTGGGATGATAATTTCACAAAGTTTCAAGTGTGTAGGTGAAGTGGTTTTATTTGTACGCGTTTTAAATAATATTTTTCAAATTCGAGAATGCCTCAAAAGTAGGAAGTTTGACACTGAGCATTGGACACACGCATCCAACTTTCAGCCTACAGACTCCCTGTAATTGCTGTTTCAATTCTTCCATTGTCTGAGGATGTTTTTTGTTATGCAAGATCATTCAGAAAAAAACAATAAATGAAAATCTGGAGGGCTAAGATCGTGTTAGTGTGGCTACCACTCAGGGCCAGTTCACATATTTTGTGTCAGTCCCCGAAGTTTGATTTTCCCCCCGAAAGAGCATAACAGTCAGAACATTTAACATACACACTTGAAACTGTATGAACTTATCATCGTATATCCCAAGCCAATGCACACCAACTATGAACAGGGCTATATGTTATATGTTATAATTATGAAGTCTTATATTGCGCGCGTATCTCCAGACTCGGACTCAAGGCGCAGGGATCTATTTATGCCGTGTGAGATAGAATTTTTTACACAATACTTCACGCATTCACATCGACCAGCAGATCGCAGCCATTTCGGCGCATATCCTACTTTTCACGGCCTATTATTCCAAGTCACACGGGTATTTTGGTGGACATTTTTTTTATCTATGCCTATACAATTTTGCCAGGAAAGACCCTTTTGTCAATCGTGGGATCTTTAACGTGCACACCCCAATGTAGTGTACACGAAGGGACCTCGGTTTTTCGTCTTATCCGAAAGACTAGCACTTGAACCCACCACCTAGGTTAGGAAAAGGGGGGAGAAAATTGCTAACGCCCTGACCCAGGGTCGAACTCGCAACCTCTCGCTTCCGAGCGCAAGTGCGTTAAGACTCGGCCACCCAGTCCAGGGCTCCCCATAGCGCGCGTCCCTGCGTCCTATACGCACTAGAAGCCGAAAACACGTACTAGAAATATATGGAGGGGGTCCCTGGACGCACTAGATTTTAAAAGAGCGGGTCCTAGGGCGCACTCAATTTCCTTTATCGTGCGTACCGTAGATACAATTTTCAGACTGCAATCGACACTTCGCAGTACACTACACGTGACCACAATATTTTATAAGTACACTGGGACTTTTCGGCTTTTGGACCCTTGGGACCTCTAAAATACTGCAGTGGGGGTCCATGGACCCTCTCAAACTTAAAAGTGGGGGTCCCGGGACGCACTAGGAGGAGCGTCCGTGGGGAGCCCTGATGAAGTTAATTTCTGTAGTAGTTCAGGAGTTCTTAGCATTTTAAAATGTGGCATTTTGGGGGGGTCACCCTGTATAATTGCCATATTCGTCATTTCTGTCAAAATATCGCTAAATGCTGCATGACATTTTTTTTCTGTCAGCAATATTCTTCACGAATGCTGATACATAATTCATAATTGTGTGTCACGAACCGCTTTCTTTCTTGATTTATTTCTATAAATATGACACGAGCAAAAGGGAATTTTTTTTTTAAAGAAAACAAGTCGCTTGAAAAAAATTAAAATGAATAAAACACGCTTAAAACAAGTCGCGTGAAGCGATATTACTACATTTAGTCGACCCTTCAAACTCACAAGTGAAATTGACACCACCGCATTTTTTCACTAATATACACTCAATAGCTGTGTCCGTTTCATACTCCGGGGTCGTGGTGACACGTTCTTTATCTCTGTGGTTCACGCTCAGAAAGTGACAAGCCAGTATTCTTTTTAAAGGCACAGTAAGCCTCCCGTAAACCATCACAGAGCTCCCCGAGCGTCTAAATACAGTACAAGCATACTTCCATTTGAACGCTCACCGAACGGGAACATCCTGGCTGCTTTCTGTCGAGCGTGAGACATTTTCAAAGAATTTATTTTCGTAGACTTGTTCCGTTAACAACAACGGCGCCTCGTTTTTGCGCTAGACCTAACTTTTAAAATCTAAATAATAAATTGACAGCTTGTTACACAAACATTCTTTAATCATAAAAGAATTCGTTTTTCATCAAGACAAGATCAGAACAATTCGAAGTTGTGAAAGTTTAAAAAAAGAAAAGCCCGGAAGCAGGGTCACGCAAGGGTCGTAGCAGACGACGGCCGGTTTATCAGTGCAAATCGCCGTTCCTCTCAACAGTCAAAAGCCATCGCTAGAGTTCTTGTGAACCACAGCCGTTGTTTCGTGCATAAAAAAAACCGTGCTATTGTAGATAAGCTCACGTCGAGTCGCATTCAAATGACTAACTATGACGACTGCATTGTGAAAAGGGAAAACTGGATCACACGGGTTCACGATGGCTCAGGGGTAAGATAAACCACGCAAAAATAAATTCTTTGAAAATTGTTCGCTCTTTACGGAGGGCACCTAGGATGTTCTCAATTGGTGAGTGTTTAAATGAAATGGTGTTTGTACTGTGTGTAAAAGCCTGACCGTATCTGTGATGGTTTACGGGAGGCTTACTCTGCCTTTAACTTTCTTTTAATCTAAACATAACATATCTATATGTTTTTGGAATCAGGAAATGATAAAGAATACGATGAAAATGTTTTTAAATCGATTTCTGAATTTTTGAGTCACTTGAGAAAAAGTGACTCTATGTAATCGGTCAGTGTTAGTCTGTCCGGCCGGCCGTCCGGCCGGCCGGCCGTCCGTAGACACCACCTTAACGTTGGACTTTTCTCGGAAACTATCAAAGCGATCGGGCTCATATTTTGTTTAGTCGTGACCTCCAATGACCTCTACACTTTAACGATGGTTTCGTTGACCTTTGACCTTTTTCAAGGTCACAGGTCAGCGTCAAAGGAAAAATTAGACATTTTATATCTTTGACAAAGTTCATCGGATGTGATTGAAACTTTGTAGGATTATTCTTTACATCAAAGTATTTACATCTGTAGCCTTTTACGAACGTTATCAGAAAAACAAGGGAGATAACTAGCCTTTTCTGTTCGGCAACACACAACTTAACGTTGGGCTTTTCTCGGAAACTATAAAAGTGACCGGGCTCAAATTTTATGTGAACGTGACTCCCAGTGACCTCTACACTTTGACGTCTGCTTTGGTGACCTTTGACCTTTTTCAAGGTCACAGGTATGCTTCAGGTATGCATTGTGTTGTGAATAGCAATTTCTTCCTGTCCATCTGATGCCTCATATAATATTCAGAACTGCGAAAGTGACTCGATCGAGCGTTTGCTCTTCTTGTTTTATTTGAATTAGAATTTTCATATGTTTAATTTTGTGAGCTTGTTTTTAATCCAAAAATATTATATTTATATGTTTTTGGAATCAGCCAATAATGAAGGCTACGTTTTTACATTTAGTCAAGTTTTGACTAAATGTTTTAACATAGAGGAGGAATCGATACGAGGGTCGTGGTGTATGTGTGTGTGTGTGTGTGTGTGTGTGTGTGTGTGTGTGTGTGTGTGTGTGTGTGTGTGTGTGTTTGTCTGTCTGTCTGTGCGTGTGTGTGTAGAGCGATTCAGACCAAACTACTGGACCGATCTTTATGACATTTTACATGAGAGTTCCTGGGAATATTATCCCCGGACGTTTTTTTCTTTTTTTCGATAAATACCTTTCATGACGTCATATCCGGCTTTTTGTAAAAGTTGAGGCGGCACTGTCACACCCTCATTTTTCAATCAAATTGATTGAAATTTTGGCCAAGCAATCTTCGACGAAGGCCGGACTTCGGTATTGCATTTCAGCTTGGTGGCTTGAAAATTAATTAATGAATTTGGTCATTAAAAATCTAAAAATTGTAAAAATATTTTTTTTTTGTAAAACGATCCAAATTTACGTTCATCTTATTCTTCATCATTTTCTGATTCCATAAACATATAAATATGTTATATTTGGATTAAAAAGAAGCTCTGAAAATTAAAAATATAAAAATTATGATCAAAATCAAATTTTCGAAATCAATTTAAAAACACTTTCATCTTATTCCTTGTCGGTTCCTGATTCCAAAAACATATAGATATGATATGTTTGGTGTAAAAACACGCTCAGAAAGTTAAAACGAAGAGAGGTACAGAAAAGCGTGCTATCCTTCTCAGCGCAACTACTACCCCGCTCTTCTTGTCAATTTCACTGCCTTTGCCACGAACGGTGGACTTACGATGCTACGAGTATACGGTCTTGCTGAAAAATGGCATTGCGTTCAGTTTCATTCTGTGAGTTCGACAGCTTGACTAAATGTTGTATTTTTGCCTTACGCGACTTGTTTTGGAATCGATTGCTTAACAATTTATTTTGATTACAATTTTCAGATTTTCAATGACCAAACTCATGAATTACTTTGTAAGCCTCCAAGTTGAAGTGCCGCCTCAACTTTCACGAAAAGCCGGATATGACGTCATCGAAGACATTCATCCAAAAAAATGAAAAACGTGTCTGGGGATACTATACTCCGAAATTCTCCTGTAAAGTTTCGTGAAAATCGGTCAAGTCGTTTTCTCTGAACCGCTCTACACATACATACACACACACACACACACACACACACACACACCACGACCCTCGTCTCGATTCCCCGTCTATGTAAAGACATCTAGTCAAAACTTGACTAAATGTAAACAAACAAACAAAAGTAGAAAAACACACGAGGGAGCCGAGCTGTAAAACACTGCATTTTCACGACTATTACCTCTGCTGTTTTTATTTCAGGAAGGTGACCTGTTCTTGTAAATTCAAAAGATGGAGGTTTTCTGAGCATTTCATCACGACAGAATATATATACTTATAGAGTGAAAGAGAACTTTCTGTACGAAGAATTTGGATTCCTGATTCCTGAAATTCAAGAAGAGAAAGAAAATGTGTGTGTTTATTATCACTGAATCTAAGCCAGTGTGAAGCACAATTTTGAATCCTGACGGCTTCCGAGAAGAAGAAGAAGAAGAAGAAGAAGGTGAAGAATAGGAAGATGTGTAAGGCAGGTTCATTAGGTAGAGAGGCCCACAGAGAAAATCCAAAATGGCGGCCACAGCCGTGATTTTTTTTTACTTTTCTCTGAAGATTTAAAAGGCTAAATAAATATTTTGAAAACGTCAAACAACTTGCAAGGGTTTCTCCAGTTGTTGTTCTTTTGAATGATTGTTGGTATGTGAACGTGCTGTTTTTGGTTCATGAGTAAAACAAGTCCCGAACTTGCCCCAAAACGCTATCTCCCGCTTCGGACTTAGCCGCAAACGCGGTGTACAGGGAAAAAGCTATTTGACGTCGCGGCAAGCGAAACACTCGAAATCGTCACCCAAGTTCCAAGAGCGCGCGAAGAAAAACTATTTAAAGTACAATACTGAAATTTAGTGTGGCATAAGATCAACCCTTTGTTATGATGTATGTGAAAGCTCGACTTATCAACATTTTATTAACGTCTTGAAAAAGGGTGGGTTCTGAACACAGTGTTTTACTTTTTACACAGATGTTTCTGGAAATCGCCCATTCCTGTCAATAATGTTAAAAGGCCAATCTACCAGGACAATGTCTTATCTAATCAATGTGTGCAATACTTTAACCGGGCCAACCGATTGAAGTGAAGCAATATTTCAACTTTTGCGCCGTCCAAGGCCGAATCGCGTATGTTCTGAGATCTCGCCAGGAAAAAGTATTAGATGCAGTTTACTGACATTTTTGCATACCATCAGATCAATCCTTTGTAATTATGTATTCCGCTGAGCGACTCATAATTACTATTAACATGTTGTGAATATAGTTGATTCTGAACACAGTGGTTTTGTTTTGACACAGGCGTTTTTGGAAATCGCCCATTTCTCTCAGTAATCTTAAAAGGCTAATCTACAAGAAGAACATCTTTTCTCATCAATACGGGCTATACTTTGACCGGGCCGATCGATTGAAGTGAAGCGATTAATTCAACGGTTGCGCCGCCGAAGGCTGAATCTAGTCATTTACAGAGTGATACAGCTATTTGCATGACGCCGCGGCAAGCTGAAACACTCGAAATTATCGCCCCAGTTCCAAAGACTCGCAAAGGAAAGATATTCTAACCAGATTCGTGTAATTTTGCGTGCGATACAATCAACTTTCTGTTATTATATGTTTAAAAGAGCAACTTACACAAATATCATTACGTTGTTGAAAGGGTTAATTCTGAACACAGTGTTTTCTTTTAAACACAGGCGTTTTAGGAAGTCGCTCGATCTTTCTTCTCATTGATCTCAAGAGATACATCTACCAGTAAGTTCAGTAACATTTTTCTAATCAGTATGTGCTTTGGCTTGACCTTGACAAGCGATTGAAGTGAAAAACCAAAAGCTGATCAACTCTCGCAGTCATGCAAAAGCTGAATCAGTTTGTTACGCAGTGTTCAGTATCAGAGTATGCACAGTGAAAAACTTGACGTCGCGACAAGCCGAAATTCGAAATTATCGCTTATTTTCCACGAGCTCGCAAAGAAAACTTATTTTGAAACAGAAAAATATATTGTGTAGTGAAAGATCTCTGCAACAGATCTATCCGGAAGTCTGTTCTCATACTGATGTAAATGTGTTTGACTTTGCCTTGCGATTGAATTAAAACGCTTTTCAACTGTTTCACCGCCGAAGGTTAAATCAAGGCATGCCGTGAAAATGTCACATGCAAATACGTTACAATTTTAGGTTTTTCAACTCCCCACCAAAGTTAGATCAACGAACTAGCAACATCTTTCAAAAGAATAACCGAGCCTTCCGGCTGTGGAAATGATTTTTGTCTCTGCGACGCGGCCTTGACTAGATCCATTATAGTGAACAGATCTAACAAGAACCGCAAATGCTTATATGACTCACCTTCGCCACAAGTATTATTATGAGAAACAGGCTATTGACGACACGCAGGACCCCGTGACCCAGCAACATTAACAGACCCAAGGAGAAGGTTTGTTGGTGGACAATGACATTTTGGTTAAAAACACGTGGACAAAACACGTAGCTACCTCACTGCAACATGAATTGCTTCACAGGACTGATCAGCACGCAGAAGCCCTTTTCGAAGTAACCTAGCTGTAGATGCTCACTTTGCAAAGTAAATTCTCGGTAAATTTAAAACGTTCTGTCACAAAACACACACACACACACACACACACACACACACACACACACACACACACACACACACACACACACACTAATAAATGTTGATCCAGAATCACAAAGACAGAGAGACACATTATCATTATTATTATTATATGAAGTCTTATATCGCGCGCGTATCTCCAGACTCGGACTCAAGGCGCAGGGATCTATTTATGCCGTGTGAGATGGAATTTTTTTACACAATACATCACGCATTCACATCGACCAGCAGATTGCAGCCATTTCGGCGCATATCCTATTTTTCACGGCCTATTATTCCAAGTCACACACACATGCATACATACTCACGCACACACGAACACAAACACACACACATAAACACAGACACACGTGCACATGGACACAGTTGGATCCTGAATTTCAGACACAAACACACACGGACACACGCACACACACACGGACACACACACACACACACACATACAGTCAATTCCGGTTAATCGGCCATCCGGATAATCGCCCAATTCCGGATAATCGGCCTATTTTCCCTGGGACCGAATCTTTTCTTCATATTATGTGTTAAAATGTTCGGTTAATCGGCCACCACGAAAACTTTGCACATCGGCTAAACGGCCACCTCACACTTTCACGTTTTTGTGAGTGGTTCCATGATCATTACTCACATGACAGCACAAAGGTCTGCCAGTGAGTTTACTGAGTTTACACACTGTGATCGAAACAACTGACAGTCAAACACTGACTTGCTTGTGCCGAAAGCCTCTTTGCACAAACCATGGCGACGAAAAGGAAAGATTACAGCGTCTTGGAAAAACTTGAATTCTTGGACAAAGTGAAAGGATATCCGCCTAACACATCAAAATTGCAGCTTGCAAATCAGTTAGGGGTCCCAAGAAAAACCCTTTGTCGATGGATTAACGACGAGGATCATCTCAGGAGTGAAGCTGTAGGTGGACGCTTGTCTGTCTCAAAGAAAAGGAAAAGAGGAGGAAAAGACGATGAAGTGGACGAGGCATTGGTTGATTGGTTCAATATGCCCTGGAAAATGCCTTCGGGGAAGAAGAACTGCATTGCCTGGACGTTGTCTGTGCTGCAGTGAGGAAACGTGCCAGTGCCAAACAGAAGCAGACGACACTGGACACATTTTTTGGAGACATGTAGAGCACGTATGCCAATGCACGAAACTTCCGCTTTCCGCTACCATAAGTAACTTCCATCATCCAATATTTTTGTTCTGAGGAACTTCCCGATGCGATGTTCGGATAATCGGCCACTTCGGATAATCGGCCATAATTCAGTCAGTCCCAAAAGTGGCCGATTAACCGGAGTCGACTGTATATATATATACATACATACATACACACATACATACATACATACTTACACAAAAACACCCATAGACATGCACATTCACTTTTAATCAGAATCACACAGACAGACACACAGACGAACAGACACAAACATATACACACACATACACACACACACACACACACACACACACACACACACACACACCTGTTGCTTCTGTGGCTGCAATATAATATGGCTTCCAAGCCAAGCGTGTGTCTTGGGTTACTCCAAAAAAAAGGTGTCATTTCAACCTGCGGAACCGCTTCGTTCTTCACTTTCAGTGAGAACTTGTGTAACTGTTTTTATATGGTGCCGATCGATCGAATTACCTGATGTTTTTGTTACATCTCTTTGTTTGTGTGGCTAATGATCTGCAATGTTTTCATATGGTGCTGATCGATCGAATTACCCGATTTTTTTTGTTACATCTCGGTTTTGTGTGACTGATGATCTTACATTATTATATGGCGCTGAAGTACTGTATAATTTAGTAATATCTCGATGTCTTTTAGACTATGATCTGCACTGGGTTTTGTAGCACGGAATTACCTGATCTGTAGGTACATCTCATTGAATGTGTAATGTCTGTTTAACGATGGCTTTAATACACAAAGTCACCTGGTGTTCTTCTTTGATCGCGATGTGTTTGCATAATTCATTTCGGTGCTACAATTTCCGTCTGTTCTGTTTCATCTTCATGCTTGTGTGTTTATTGATGGTATTATTATAATGCTGAATTAATTTCCCGACGATTGTTGACATTTAAAGTGTGACTGATGACTTGAAATGACTTTTATGGCGCTGAGTTGTTTGATGTTCTTAATTGGTTCTCATAACTAATGATCTGACTTAGGTTTCTTTTTGGCGCTAAATACCTGATGTTATATTCAAATGTTTCTTTGTTCTGTTATGCAATTGTATTTGTTACATTTGATTGATTAGACAATTTCTGTGTTGCTATGACAGTTTTTTTGGAAAATCTGTTGTTTGTGTCATTATTGCATTGCAGGGGATTTTGTCATGCTGTATACTTGACCTTAATTGCACCACAACAAGGATAACAGATATTGTGTGTGTGTTGGTGAATGTATGTGTGTGTGTGTGTGTGTGTGTGTGTGTGTGTGTGTGTGTGTGTGTGAGAGAGAGAGAGAGAGAGAGAGAGAGAGAGAGAGAGAGAGAGATTCACATAAAAACATAAGGATACATACATACATACATACATACATACACACATACATACCTGCATACATGGATATATACACACTTACATACACATAATTTGCTATATAATCGCGGATATACAGGTTAAGGAAGAAACGCACACATTTTCAGTCAGGCAGATTAAAATATAACGCATAACTGCAAACTTGTGCTGTAGTTAGTGTTTTCTTGTTTGGAAGTAACATTATTATCATTCAATGTGTGGAAATGTGCTAAAATGTGAGGTTACAAATGTTTATAAAGATTGACATTGCGGAACATTAATACATTTTATAGTTTTTATTTTAAATTTATTATTTTTGAAAATATTGATTTTCAAGCTTAAGTTGTAAAGTTTTGATTATACAGCATCAAAAGTATGACAGCTAGATTGTACACAAAGAGATCTTCAATTTGATATATCGTATGACATCTTTACCTGTAAAACCACTGAAGATTTGCTTGTTCGCGTTTCTTAAATTTCGTGTGATGACGTCAATATAGCCTAAAATTGCAATCGGCTATAAAACCCTTTTTATTGCATTTATTGGTTCAACTGTGATACATTTGTGGTTGCTGCAATCTGTTTTATAAAATAAAACCGAAAAGGTCATTTCTTTTTGCTTTTTTTAATTTGTCGCCCTGTACATAACTTCCCAATTGTGAAAAAATCGCATATTTGCCTGACTTTACAGTCCAATACCTCCAAATGTATAATTCTAACAGGCTTCAAACTTTGCACAGCAATTCTATAAGTACTTTTACATTTCAAACCTGAACTATAAGAACATTGCTTAATTTTGAAGCTGTTTACAGCACTCCCAAAATGGCCTTTTGTGGTCTGTTCACGCTTACTGTCAGTGGGCCTCCCTACATTAGGCCTACAAACAAAATCTCTGCGAGCGTGTTAATCCAATGATTTCTCGGCAGTGTGTTGATAAGTTAAATATTCTGGAAGTGTGTATTGCGATGCAATTTTCTGGAAGCGTATGCGACTGTTGTCGGAGTTTGCTGAACAAGTTATGCCACCCAAAAGTGTCTTGAACGATGGAACAGTAGTTATTACTGAGAATGACTGCATTACGGACAGTGCTGTTCCAGTGTCACTTCAGACTGCCAGCGGAATGTTGCTGAACATTGTGTTACCAGCTGGTAGTGTCTTGTGGACGACCATGCATTGCAGTCAATGATCATCTCTTGCTGAAACAAAACAATGGGCGCCATGAAAATGATCAAATGGCATCTCTTGTTGACATCATGGGTGAGCACTTCTTGTTTTTCTACCTTACCTTGCGTTGTTTTGTCTTCTCATTGATACTTTTGTCCTTTCGGCGGCGTGTTTTTTTTATTTGTTCTTTTGTTGAGTCAAGTCGCACATGTTGTCTTGTCGGTTTAGTTTTGTGAACTTGTTAATTGAAGCTTCCGCGTCCCCCCCCCCCCCCCCCCCCCCGATGCAATGGTAATTTTGATCTTTAGTGTTGTAAACAGAAGTGAGCGCAATTCCGCCATTTGTGTCCTCCGCAACAAAATAACAAGTCGCGCAAAGCGAAATTACTACATTTAGTCAAGCTGTGGAACTCACAGAATGAAACTGAACGCACTGCATTTTTTCACAATGACCGTAGTCCGCCGCTTGTGCATGACGGAGTGAAACTGACAAGCCTGTTCAGCGCGGTAGTGGTTTCGCTGTGCTGCATAGCACACTTTTCTGTACCTCTCTTCGTTTTAACTTTCTGAGCGTGTTTTTAATCCAAATATATCATATCTATATGGTTTTGGAATCAGGAACCGACAAGGAATAAGATAAGATGAAATTGTTTTTAAATCGATTTCGGAAATTTAATTTTGATCATAATTTTATATTTTCAATTTTCAGAACTTGTTTTTAATCCAAATATAACATATTTATATGTTTTTGGAATCAGGAAATAATGTAGAATAAGATGAAGGTAAATTTGGATCGTTTTGTATTAAAATAAGATTTATTACAATTTTTAGATTTTTAATGACCAAAGTCATTCATTAATTTTTAAGCCACCAAGTTGAAATGCAATACCGAAGTCCGGCCTTCGTCGAAGATTGCTTTACAAATATTTCAATCAATTTGATTGAAAAATGAGGGTGTGACAGTGCCGCCTCAACTTTTACAAAAAGCCGGATATGACGTCATCAAAAGTATTCATCAAAAAAAAGAAAAAAGTATCTGGGGATATCATTCCCGGGAACTCTCATGTCAAATTTCATAAAGATCGGTCCAGTAGTTTGGTCTGAATCGCTCTACACACACACACACGCACAGACACACACACAGACACACACACACACACACACACACACACACACACACACACACACACACACACACACACACACACACACACACACACACACACACATACACCACGACCCTCGTCTCGATTCCCCCTCTATGTTAAAACATTTAGTCAAAACTTGACTAAATGTCAAAATACACTTGATATTCGCACCAGCTGCAACCGAGATTTAGGAGTTAGAGAATATTAATGTTCCTTGCCTGGATCCGGACGCGCGCACGCACGCGCAGACAAACACGAGGGAGGGAGAGAGAGAGAGAGAGAGAGAGAGAGAGAGAGAGAGAGAGAGAGAAAGAGAGAGAGAGAGAGAGAGAGAGACGGACGGACGGACGGAGGGAGAGAGGGGAGAGGGAGAGGGAGGGGGAGAGAGGAATAAAGTCAGAGTGAGAGAGAGAGAGGGGGAGAGGGGGAGACAGACAGAGAGAGAGACAGAGAGAGAGAGGGAGAGAGAGAGAGACGGACGGACGGAGGGAGAGAGGGGAGAGGGAGAGGGAGAGAGGAATAGAGGGAGAGGGAGAGAGGGAGAGGGAGAGGGAGAGAGAGAGAGAGAGAGAGAGAGAGAGAGGGAGAGAGAGAGAGAGAGGGAGAGAGAGAGAGAGAGAGAGAGAGAGAGAGAGGGGGGGGGGGGAGAGAGAGAGAGGGAGAGGGAGAGTCTGCGTCCTATGCCGTATACAATTCGTCATGCGAGGAGTATACGTTCGACTAATTTTACATTTAACTGGCATTCAGCCTTCGACGAATGAGGACATTGCTCTTTGATATGGTGAATATTGTTAAAATAACGGAAGCCGAAAATTACTACTGCGGCGGATCTGTGGTGAATTAAGCACCTGATCAGGATCGATACGATTGGAGAATAAATCGAAAATGCTTGTAAAATTGTGTGGACATTAATTTTTTGTCATTAAAAAGTTGAACCCAACATATACGAGTGCACCGGAGATATATTTCTGTGTGTGTCGTTGACAACGCATACAAGCACATGCATGCGCACCAGCTATGAAAAAACAAAATTGAGCGGTGATTTTGTTTTGTTATTTTATTTGGAGGGCCCCAAAGGGGGGGTATCATCTCGATCACGGGAAGGGAAATTTTAGCTTTCACGATCACAGTTACCTTGATTTTTGTTTTCACGATCACGAACACCAGTGGCAAATCACGGTCACGGTAAAAGTTGCAGGTACAGAAAGCACGTGTCAAAGTAAACACAACCACACAGTAATTCGCTCCTCTGGATCTATTGTTTATTCAACACAAAGTGAGAACTGTTGCACTTTTTTATTATTATTTTTTTAGTTCTCTTTCATACACACATAGAAATTCATATCATGGTTTGTAATCAGTAACAAGAATGTTGTTTTCATTGTTTTCTCTCTGTCTCTCTCTCTCTGTCTCTGTCTCTCTGTCTCTCTCTCTCTCTCTCTCTCTCTCTCTCTCTCTCTCTCTCTCTCTCTCTCTCTCTCTCTCTCTCTCTCCACTCATACCGCACATTCAACTCCCACACCCTCACTCACACACATGAATATATACTTACACAATTTCACATTTCCAGAGCTATATCTTGTAAACCCATTTTCTCAAAAACTATTGGGTGGATTGAAATTAAAGTACATGTATGTGTGATGGGTTCTTTATTTTCAACTTTGCCATACAATTTGAGGTACACCATCGCCTGGTTTCATGGGCTTGAAAATCAAACAGATACAGGCCAAAAATGGTTTTACCTGAAAGAAGCGCGCAGTGCCAGTGCCAGTGGCGAAGCCACAAGCCTGAGCCTGCGAAGCAGGCGAGCCAACTAGGGGGGCCCGGGGGCATGCCCCCCCCGGATTTTTTTTTCAAAAAACGGTTAAAATTTGTGCAATCTGGTGCATTCTGGGCATCATTTTCAGGGCTGTAATAGTGTTGTGATCTTGTTAAAAATTCCATTTTAGCCTCCCCCCACCACCATTCAACACACCTCCAAACTGGTGAAAACAACACTACTGTGCGCTGGCTTCATTGAGACCGGCGCCCGGTCGCGTTGCGCGATATTCACACGGATCGTTTTTGCGGAAATGTTTCAACTTCACCGGAATAAATTTGACTTTACCTGATTTTGAAAACGGCTTTATCGGATTTCCGGCAATTACCGGAAAAGTAGCATGCCTGACAAAATCCCCAAAGAACATGACTTTGATCGTCTTTGACATGAGGATCAAGTGACCCAAACTGGCACGTCTCCCCGCCATTGTTTCTGAATTTAACCCATTGTTGATATTAAAGCCACAGGCGCTAAAATAAATCCAAGCTTAATGCAAAGAAGCGACAATTAGAATCTATGCGAAGCGTGTCCAGGTTGCTGGGATGAAAAACACATTTCTAGTTTCGGTTTTGGCTACACGCAGACTCGATATCGAGCCAGTCGAGGTCACGCTGAGCGAGTGACAACCGGACGTGGCAATGTCGACAATGTCAATGATCTCACTCAAACTCAAAGATCTTGAACAAATTTCAAGATCTTTAATAATAATAATGCAAACTTTTATAGCGCTATTCTAGAAAAATGTCTACTCTTAGCGCTTTACAATACATACATCGACCAAGCATACTATACACGCACAGGCAAAGAAACCGACCAAACATAACCAACAAACTATACATGCACAGGCAAAAAAAACGACCAAACATACAATACACGCACAGGCAAAGATAACGACCAAACATAAACAAACATACTATGACCAATCATAACCAACATACTATACGCGCGCAGGCAAAGAGAACAATCAGCACATGTAATAATTACTGACAACTAATGATGCAGGCATACAATGACAATCCAATACACAGCCTAGGAACAAGAACCACATAAGGCTACTGTATAAAAACGTGTCAACAATACTATTTACACACACACAAACAGTGCTGACACAAAGCGCAGAAAATATATATACACGTTATTTTAGGCACTAGGTAGGGGGTGAGGTGGGGCGGGATGGGGTGGGTGGGGAGATGCTGGAGGGAAAATCACTTGCGCTGAAAGAGGTGTGTTTTGAGATTTGTCTTGAATGTAGTGAAAGAATCTGTGTGTCTGAGAGGCAGAGGTAATCTATTCCAGGTCACAGGGGCTTGATAGGCGAAGGACCTCTCGCCACATGTCTTTGTTTGCACTGTGGGGAGTCGGAAGAGTCGAGTGTCGGCGGCGGAGCGAAGCTGACGAGAGGGGGTGTAGAGATTGAGGAGTTCTGAGAAGTATTCTGGGGCAGAACCAGAAACGACGGCAAAAGAAAGAGAGGAGAGTTTGTATTCGATCCTTTTAGTGATAGGCAGCCAGTGTAGAGAGTGAAGAAGGGGTGTGGCGTGTTCATACTTGGAAGATTTGAAGACCAGGCGGGCAGCGTTATTTTGGATCCTTTGAAGTCTATCTAAAAGGTACTTAGGGAGACCGGCCAGAAGAGAATTGCAATAATCTATCTTTGAGAGGACTAAAGAACACACTAACGTTTTGGTTGCATCAGTGGTGAGGTAGTGACGGACTGAACTAATCTTGCGCAGCTCTAGATAGGCGGACTTGCAGATGTTAGAGATGTGTTTTTGGAAAGAGAGAGTTGGATCGAGAGTGACGCCAAGGCTGCGGACAGACGGAGAGAAAGAGATAGGTAGTTCGTTGACAGTGAGAGAGGCAGGAAGAGAAGGGTGATTGAGAAATTTCTTGGGACAGGCCAGCATAACTTCGGTTTTGTCACTATTTAACTGGAGTTTGTTTAAAGACATCCAATCACTGAGGTCCGCAATGCAATCCTGTGTCCGAGATACCAGAACGTCAACTTCAGCAAGAGGGGCAGACTGATGAAGCTGTGTATCATCAGCGAAACTCTCGTGCGACAACGCATGGCGACTGATAACATCGGACACAGGGGAGGCATATAGAACGAAAAGTATGGGGCCAAGCACGGACCCTTGCGGGACACCGTACTGGAGAGCTGAAGGTTGAGATTTGATGCCGTTGACACAAACGGTCTGCGTCCGGTTAGTAAGGTACGAACGAACCCAGGAAAGGGCCAGATCATGAACACCAAAGGAGTGCTGAAGCCTGTGGAGCAGAATTTCGTGGTCTATCGTATCAAATGCGCTAGACAAGTCCAGTAGTGTTAGAATGGAGACCTGATTTTCGTCAAAGCCAAGAAGGATGTCGTTTACAATCTTCAGAAGTGCTGTCTCAGTACTATGGTTTTTCCTGTATGCAGACTGATGGGTGTTGAGAAGGTGGTTTTGCTCTAGATGAGTGAGAAGTTGTGAAAGGACAATTTTTTCAGTGATTTTTGAAAGGAATGACAAGTTCGAAACGGGCCTAAAGTTTTTCAAGGAATTCTTGTCAAGTGAAGGTTTTTTGATGAGGGGCCTAACTATTGCAGGTTCGAATTCATCTGGGAATGAGCCGGAAGTCAGAGAGTCGTTGATGACGTGAGTGAGATATGGAAGAAGGTCATCAATACAATCACACAGCAGAGAGGACGGAATGGGGTCAAGCTCGCACGTTTTCGGACTAGCGCCTAAACACACCTTTTTTACAAACTCGCTGGTGACAGGCTCAAAACGCTGCAGAGCTGGACCACAATACATCCTATCGGCAACCGGTGAAGGCGGGACAACAGCAGAATCAAGCTTCTCGCGAATAAGCGCGATCTTCGCAGTGAAAAAGTCAGCGAACTTCTGGGGAAGCTCATGTACAGAGAACATAGTGGGAAGAGGGGGACAAGTCACCTTGCCTAAGATGTCATTGGTGACACTAAACAGCTGTTTGACTGAGGTGCATGCGAGTATTTTGGATGAGAAGAATGCAGACTTGGCATGGTCGACGATGGCGATGACCCGGTTTCTGGCCGCCTGAAATACTTGCCGGTGCACGGTTAGACCTGTGGCGCGCCACTGACGCTCCGCCCCCCTCCTCTCCCGCTTGGCGTCTTGTAGTTCAGGTCCCACACCGCTATACCACGGGGAGGGGGGACGATTAGAGACCAAACGACGGGTAGAAGGGGCGTGTGTGTCCAGAATGGCACGCAAAACACGAAAGAGCTGTTCGGCGGACGGCAGTGAGGGCAAGTCGGCAAGAAAGTCGGCCTTAAAGGCCTCGACGTCCATAGACGCCAGTCTACGAACTTCCCTGTACACTCTAGGGGAGGGGGGTTTTGCGAAGTCAAGAGTGCACGTGACACAATAGTGATCGGACGAAAGGGACGGTTCAACAGACGTCGACTTAACCAGACCATCTTCTTCCCTGAAAACAACCCAATCAACAATGTGACCACGTACATGGGTGGGCTCTGAAACAGACTGACACAGATCAAACATATTGAGAACGTCAAGCACTTTGGATGTGTAAAAGTGTGATGGAGTGTCAAAGTGATAATTAAAGTCACCAACAATAAGCAGCGAGCCTGGTAGGTTATTTGCATATTCAAGAAAGTCCGGTAACTGTTCCAGAAACTTAGCATCCGTAAACTTGTTCTTCTTGCTTGGCGGGGGTCTGTACACAGTGAGAATGTTAACGACTCTTTGCTGGAAGGAGAGAGTCAGCTGTGCAAGTTCAAAGGTTGAGTGACTAAACGGAAAGTCAGATGTGAGTTTAATGTGAGGTCTCAGTTTGTCCGAAACTACGAAGGCAATACCGCCCCCGCGTGTAGCAGTCGACCGAGGGAAGGAGGAGGTGGTGTAGCCAGGGGGAGCGAGGTCACGACACTTGGCCTCGTCTCCAGCTTCGCGGAGCCACGTTTCCGTAACACACATAATGTCAACATCGTTACTGAGAATGTATTCATTGATAGCAGACCGCTTTTCTTTGCGGCCTACAGACTGGGCGTTGAATGACGTTACGCATAGATCAGCTGATGGCACAGTGTCGAAACAAGCGACGATAGGCACACGAATGAGGTTATCAAAGTTGACACCTGACCTTTCTCCACAGTCTGACAAACCTCTGACAGACCCACACACCACGGAGATCCCTCTTTGCTTACGACGGCCTGCTCGATGAGTGCGAATGTGGGGGAGGTGGTAACCAATACCAGCACCTCTGATGTCATCAGCAACAGACGGGTCAAGCGTAGCGGGTGGCAGAGACAGAAGCTGGTCGCGTGTGTAGGTTAGGCGTGAAGGTGGCAACAACAAAAGATCGTCGTCTTTGCCTACATTCAGAACAGTCATAGAGCAACATAGATCAACATATCTTGATATTTCGTCTTCGGAAAGACCTTTCCACCAAGGAAGGCATTCTCGCCGCCTGCTTTGGTCTGGCTTGAATCCACAAAATATAACAGAAGTTCGATGACAGTACTGCTGCACGCCATTTTTGATCTTCGAATTCGAATTTGACTGAATGCACTCAAAACTTTTGCACGAAGCCCTTCCATTGGATGAAGTTTGTTTTCGTTTTCGGTATTGACACAGATTGTGTTCGATAATTCAAACTAAGTTTTCCTTGCTGTTTTTCTCCTTTTCTTTTTTTTCCTTTTTTTTTTTTTTCCTTTTTTTATTTTTTTTTATTTTTTTATTTATTATTATTTTTTTTTATATATATATATAATTTGTTTTTGTTTTTTTGTCTCATCTCTTTTTCAAAAAATGTGTCGCATTGATCATAATCCGCCATGAAATTTCAGGAATGTTTATGTGAGCACTTACCATAAGTTTTAAACTTGTTGTGCTCCTTCTTAATGATTTTGTTATATTATCATGTGTCTGTTTATGAATAAAGTACTGTTTAAAGGAAGTTTGGCAGACTTTAGCAATTTGCCTTCTGATTGGATCTCTTCTTTTGTGTGATTGGTTCTCTTAAAGGGAAGCAATCGCTGTCAACATCATATTTTGTGAATGTGTTGTTGCTTCCCTTCAATCGGGATTGGCTCCTTGACGAATAGAGGATCATAGAGTGATACAGCTGTGAAAAATGTACGTTGAAAATAAAATGCTTTGCAATAATGCCCATCACGATCACGAAAACAAATGACGATCACGATCACGAGACTTGATTTTTTTGTCATCACGGATCACGGGCAAAGTCCCATCACGATCACAGAAATGGAAATTTCGGCAATCACGGTCACAGAAAGGTCAAAAAACGCCAATCACGATCACGATTTTAAACCCTTTGGGGCCCTCTTATTTGGAGGCATCGGCAATATTACCCGCTATTACGAGTTGGTCGTGTGACAGAGTTTTCTTGCACACGAGACTGTAGATGTCTCACGACGGCGTAGCCGAAGTGAGACAGCAGCAGTCGAGTGTGCAAGAAAACTCTCTGTCACACGACTAACTCGTAATAGCGATTATGTCTCACAGCATAGGCATAGAAAGATATAAATGAGTTTTTGGGGACGAAATAACAGGCACAAATCAAGACTGAAAAACACAATTGCCCTTTTACACATACCCTACACACGCATGCGCGCAGAAAATAGATTCAATGCGTTTCGTGTCTTTTCTGGTTGAATGCATTCAACAAAGTATCAACAAACGTTTCTGAATCTTTCAATGAAAAAAGATAAACTTATTTTGAACCAAACAGCACATACCAACGAAAGCTAAACACACAAACACACACGCGCACTAACACAGATTGAATGCAAAGCGCGAACGAACACGGAGGATTTTTGTAGGTCAGGTCGTGGGAAAGTCCACCCGAAATGTTCCACAGGGAAACTGGTTGTGTTTGTATTGTTTATTTTCTCACAGTGATGTTGATGGTTTTTACAGTGCCGTTTTGAAAGAATATTTTCCGAATTTGGGGCACACTTTTGATTTTTGGTTCGTTTATCTCGTCGAAGTAACATTCGAGTGTTTCTAAATCAAAACCTTCCAACACCGCTGGTGCAGATTAGACCTGCCTGACTGTCTGCGTTCGTGTTAGAGCTGAAGACGAAGCCTCAATCGCCAAAGCGTCACCTATCTGTAGGTCCTGAGCATCGGATGTACGTTGATACGTGGTGAGATCCGCACGGAACTGTCTATGCAACTTTTCCTAGTCACAGGTGTATGGTTCGATCTTTTTTTTTAAAAAATTTCGTCCTCTGTGTACGTAGCAAAGCGGTTCGCCATTTTCGGTTTTCGTTGCAGACGACGATAGTGAAAGTAGTACCTAGGGTTTTGTTTTGATCTTTCGCATTCAGGGTTCTTAATTGAAGCTTGGTAAAGGGAGCTTGTCGTGAAAGTGGAAAGTTGACGAAGCTTTTGACAACTGTGACAACTCATGACAGAGACACAGTTCAGAAGACAGGGCTGTGCTGAGTGGTCAGTACACTCAGGTGACAACTCATGACAGAGACACAGTTCAGAAGATGGGGCTGGAAGAGAGTCAGTACACGCAGGTGACAACTCATGACAGCGACACAGTTCAGATAATAGGGCTGGAAGAGAGTCAGTACACTCGGGTGACAACTCATTACAGCGATACAGTTCAGAAGATAGGGCTGGAAGAGAATCAGTACACTCAGGTGACAACTCATGACAGCGACACAGTTCAGAAGATAGGGCTGGAAGAGAGTCAGTACACTCAGGTGACAACTCATGACCGAGAAACAGTTCAGAAGATAGGGCTGGAAAAGAGTCAGTACACTCAGGTGACAACTCATGACAGAGAAACAGTTCAGAAGATAGGGCTGGAAAAGAGTCAGTACACTCAGGTGACAACTCATGACAGCGACACAGTTCAGAAGATAGGGCTGGAAAAGAGTCAGTACACTCAGGTAACAACTCATGACAGAGACACAGTTCAGAAGATAGGGCTGGAAGAGAGTCAGTACACTCAGGTGACAACTCATGACAGCGACACAGTTCAGAAGATAGGGCTGGAAGAGAGTCAGTACACTCAGGTGACAACTCATGACAGAGACACAGTTCAGAAGATAGGGCTGGAAGAGAGTCAGTACACTCAGGTGACAACTCATGACAGCGACACAGTTCAGAAGATAGGGCTCGAAGAGAGTCAGTACACTCAGGTGACAACTCATGACAGCGACACAGTTCAGAAGATAGGGCTGGAAGAGAGTCAGTACACTCAGGTGACAACTCATGACAGCCACACAGTTCAGAAGATAGGGCTGGAAGAGAATCAGTACACTCAGGTGACAACTCATGACAGAGACACAGTTCAGAAGATAGGGCTGGAAGAGAGTCAGTACACTCATGTGACAACTCATGACAGCGACACAGTTCAGAAGATAGGGCTGGAAGAGAGTCAGTACACTCAGGTGACAACTCATGACAGCCACACAGTTCAGAAGATAGGGCTGGAAGAGAATCAGTACACTCAGGTGACAACTCATGACAGCGACACAGTTCAGAATATAGGGCTGGAAGAGAGTCAGCACACAGGTGACAACTCATGACAGAGACACAGTTCAGAAGATAGGGCTGGAAGAGAGTCAGTACACTCAGGTGACAACTCACGACAGAGACACAGTTCAGAATATAGAGCTGGAAGAGAGTCAGTACACTCAGGTGACAACTCATGACAGAGACACAGTTCAGAAGATAGGGCTGGAAGAGAGTCAGTACACTCAGGTGACAACTCACGACAGAGACACAGTTCAGAATATAGGGCTGGAAGAGAGTCAGTACACTCAGGTGACAACTCATGACAGAGACACAGTTCAGAAGATAGGGCTGGAAGAGAGTCAGTACACTTAGGTGACAACTCATGACAGAGACACAGTTCAGAATATAGGGCTGGAAGAGAGTCAGTACACTCAGGTGACAACTCATGACAGCGACACAGTTCAGAAGATAGGGCTCGAAGAGAGTCAGTACACTCAGGTGACAACTCATGACAGCGACACAGTTCAGAAGATAGGGATCGAAGAGAGTCAGTACACTCAGGTGACAACTCATGACAGCCACACAGTTCAGAAGATAGGGCTGGAAGAGAATCAGTACACTCAGGTGACAACTCATGACAGAGACACAGTTCAGAAGATAGGGCTGGAAGAGAGTCAGTACACTCATGTGACAACTCCTGACAGCGACACAGTTCAGAAGATAGGGCTGGAAGAGAGTCAGTACACTCAGGTGACAACTCATGACAGCCACACAGTTCAGAAGATAGGGCTGGAAGAGAATCAGTACACCCAGGTGACAACTCATGACAGCGACACAGTTCAGAAGATAGGGCTGGAAGAGAGTCAGCACACGCAGGTGACAACTCATGACAGAGACACAGTTCAGAAGATAGGGCTGGAAGAGAGTCAGTACACTCAGGTGACAACTCATGACAGAGACACAGTTCAGAAGATAGGGCTGGAAGAGAGTCAGTACACGCAGGTGACAACTCATGACAGAGACACAGTTCAGGAGATAGGGCTGGAAGAGAGTCAGCACACGCAGGTGACAACTCATGACAGAGACACAGTTCAGAAGATAGGGCTGGAAGAGAGTCAGTACACTCAGGTGACAACTCATGACAGCGACACAGTTCAGAAGATAGGGCTGGAAGAGAGTCAGTACACTTAGGTGACAACTCATGACAGAGACACAGTTCAGAAGATAGGGCTGGAAGAGAGTCAGCACACGCAGGTGCCAACTCATGACAGAGACACAGTTCAGAAGATAGGGCTGGAAGCGAGTCAGTACACTCAGGTGACAACTCATGACAGAGACACAGTTCAGAATATAGGGCTGGAAGAGAGTCAGTACACTCAGGTGACAACTCATGACAGAACTAGAGACACAGTTCAGAAGATAGGGCTGGAAGAGAGTCAGTACACTCAGGTGACAACTCATGACAGAGACACAGTTCAGAAGATAGGGCTGGAAGAGAGTCAGTACACTCAGGTGACAACTCATGACAGAGACACAGTTCAGAAGATAGGGCTGGAAGAGAGTCAGTACACTCAGGTGACAACTCATGACAGAGACACAGTTCAGAAGATAGGGCTGAAAGAGAGTCAGTACATTCAGGTGACAACTCATGACAGAGACACAGTTCAGAAGATAGGGCTGGAAGAGAGTCAGTACACTTAGGTGACAACTCATGACAGAGACACAGTTCAGAAGATAGGGCTGGAAGAGAGTCAGTACACTCAGGTGACAACTCATGACAGAGACACAGTTCAGAAGATAGGGCTGAAAGAGACTCAGTACACTCAGGTGACAACTCATGACAGCCACACAGTTCAGAAGATAGGGCTGGAAGAGAATCAGTACACTCAGGTGACAACTCATGACAGAGACACAGTTCAGAAGATAGGGCTGGAAGAGAGTCAGTACACTCATGTGACAACTCATGACAGCGACACAGTTCAGAAGATAGGGCTGGAAGAGAGTCAGTACACTCAGGTGACAACTCATGACAGAGACACAGTTCAGAAGATAGGGCTGGAAGAGAGTCAGTACACTTAGGTGACAACTCATGACAGAGACACAGTTCAGAAGATAGGGCTGAAAGAGAGTCAGTACACTCAGGTGACAACTCATGACAGAGACACAGTTCAGAAGATAGGGCTGGAAGAGAGTCGGTACACTCAGGTGACAACTCATGACAGAGACACAGTTCAGAAGATAGGGCTGGAAGAGAGTCAGTACACTTAGGTGACAACTCATGACAGAGACACAGTTCAGAAGATAGGGCTGAAAGAGACTCAGTACACTCAGGTGACAACTCATGACAGAGACACAGTTCAGAATATAGGCTGGAAGAGACTCAGTACACTCAGGTGACAACTCATGACAGCGACACAGTTCAGAATATAGAGCTGGAAGAGAGTCAGTACACTTAGGTGACAACTCATGACAGAGACACAGTTCAGAATATAGGGCTGGAAGAGAGTCAGTACACTTAGGTGACAACTCATGACAGAGACACAGATCAGAATATAGAGCTGGAAGAGAGTCAGTACACTTAGGTGACAACTCATGACAGAGAAACAGTTCAGAATATAGGGCTGGAAGAGAGTCAGTACACTCAGGTGACAACTCATGACAGCGACACAGTTCAGAAGATAGGGCTGGAAGAGAGTCAGTACACTCAGGTGACAACTCATGACAGAGACACAGTTCAGAAGATAGGGCTGGAAGAGAGTCAGTACACTCAGGTGACAACTCATGACAGAGACACAGTTCAGAATATAGGGCTGGAAGAGAGTCAGTACACTCAGGTGACAACTCATGACAGAGACACAGTTCAGAAGATAGGGCTGGAAGAGAGTCAGTACACTCAGGTGACAACTCATGACAGAGACACAGTTCAGAAGATAGGGCTGGAAGAGAGTCAGTACACTCAGGTGACAACTCATGACAGAGACACAGTTCAGAAGATAGGGGTGGGCTGAGTGGTCAGTACACTCAGGTGACAACTCATGACAGAGACACAGTTCAGAAGATAGGGCTGAAAGAGACTCAGTACACTCAGGTGACAACTCATGACAGAGACACAGTTCAGAAGACAGGGCTGGGCTGAGTGGTCAGTACACTCAGGTGACAACTCATGACAGAGACACAGTTCAGAAGACAGGACTGGGCTGAAGTAGTGATGAACTTAGTGAGTATCAAGATGGTCTATGGTGGTGGTATGTAAGTATTCAAGTCAGGAGTTTTGAATGGTGAATATCCCAGCCACCGGAGTAACAGACCTCAAATTGCCTGTTGTCAACTGAAATCTAAAATTGCAGATATATTACCTCGGGGAGGGGAGATAGGAACGCGAGTAAAGAAGATTTCTGGATGATGACTGAGTAATTTTCATTGATTCGGTGACGTACCGTAACTGGTGATCTTGTCTCTATTCATTCATTGGTTGACGAAGAGCTACATTGATGCGATTTAGTCTCCACACAGGCTTCTTCATTACGCGTATTGCATCTCTGTTGACAGTCATTGAATTATATTGATGACTATCATGGCGAGGAGGATTAGTAGTCCCACCTGGGAGGGGCCACGGTCGGGTCGTGTGTATTTTTCTGACGCATATTGTATGGTTTATTTTGTCATTTCAGGTTATCTTTCGACAAAAAAAAGGACTTGGAACGTACGTAGCCCAGCGTGCATGGTGTTATTGGATTCACATCAAAGTGTGTGTGTGTGTGTGTGTGTGTGTGTGTGTGTGTGTGTGTGTGTGTGTGTGTGTGTGTGTGTGTCGGAGGGTTAAATCGTCCCATTCAGCCACCTTACACCTAAAGGATTGGCCAAATAATTCAAAATAGAATAAAGGGAACTACATTTTGCAGGTAATAATATGAACGACTGGAAGTGACACACACACACACACACACACACACACACACACACGCACGTTAGACAATGTCATGGTAAGAGTGTGGTAAAGGCGAAATAAGACGAACAAATGACATTTCCTTGTGCAGCATATCAAAGAGACACAAGCGCACTGATTTCCCAGCAGACTGTCACGCTTTATGAAGACAAAAGCTGACAGAGAAAAGGGAAAAAAGAACACGCCCATATCTTCGTCAATTTTTAGCCTGTCGACTCTGGATATGCCCGGCAATATATCTTTTCACGTTGACATTTTCTCGTGGGATATACAAGAAAACTTTGCATAAGGTTTTGTGCGAAGGTTCGTCATGGACGGGGAAAACATAATTCCCCATCAAAGGTACTGTCCTCTATTATACTCGCATATGACAATGTCCATTCTAAGGATAACGATTCGAGCAGTATTTTTCTAAGACTTAAATCAGCCTTGACTCACCTTAGCAATTACGATGGAAGTCGCGTTGACCTGTGTCAAGTTTGAAGGTCACAGCGGGGTTGAGTTTGTGTAAACAATTTGAAAGTCATCCTTTTCCAAAACATTTTTGAAGCTTCACACACTATTAAGTTTCACTTAACTCCTGGTGTAATGAGAGTTTGGACGATCTTTGTCAAAGTTCAAGGTATCAAGGTCACCAGACCTCACTTCACAGAGGATTCCGGGGAGGGGGGCGGGTCATGCGAAGGCCGCATACTGGTGTCCTTTTTGAGCTCATTGACCTGAACCTAACCAATCTATTCCCATGAGAGAGAGAGAAAACAAGAAATTCCTCCGAGGTAGGAAAAACACCCCCGAAGTCAGAAGTCAGAAGTCAGAAGTCAAAAGTCAAAGGTCAAAAGTCAGTCAAAAGTCAAAAGTCAGAAGTCAGAAGAGAGAAAGTCAGAAGTCAGAAGTCAGAAGAGAGAAAGTCAGAAGTCAGAAGTCAGAAGTCAGGAGTCAGAAGAGAGAAAGTCAGAAGTCAAAAGTCAAAAGTCAAAAGACAAAAGTCAAAAGTCAGAAGTCAGAAGAGAGAAAGTCAGAAGTCAGAAGTCAGAAGAGAGAAAGTCAGAAGTCAAAAGTCAAAAGTCAAAAGTCAAAAGTCAGAAGTCAGAAGTCAGAATGTAAACACAGGGTCCATTGCGAAAGGGTACGTCGAGGTAGGAAAAACACCCCCGTTGGTCAAAGGGAAATAACCATTCTCACTGCCACCAACTGAGAAGGTTATTTCCCTTTGACCATTAATATGTCACTCTTAATCTTAATCCACCAATAACTCCCTAACCGTGTGTTTGACTGGTCCCAATTTTTGTAAGGACCGTCTCAGGAATGTATAGAACCTGTTCACCAAGTTTGGTGACGATCGGTCCGTTCATTCTTGAGATCTATATGCGAACACAAACACACAAACACACAAACAAACAAACAAACACATCCAGTGAAACCTATAGACACCCCTATACCGGGGGTGTAAAAACAACGACATACAAAAGACAACTCCCAAAAGAGCCCCAGAAAAAGAAGCAAGTTAAAGCACATGAACAGTGACAGCCGGTTACACCTCCATTTCGTAACTGCGTTAGGTGGGAAGAGGATTTTGCATCCCCGGTGGCTCCGCGGATACCCCCATCTAGGATCGCAATGAGCAGAAAGCTTCAGGGAGTTCTGTTCGCACCTCGCCCGGTAATTAATTGCTAAGCTTCGTATAGTCCCCACGGCTTTTATGCATTATCCTTCCCGCCTTCTGTGTTTGTGTTTCCATGTCAGTCTGTTTGTTCGTGCGTCGGTCATATCTGTCTGTCTGTCAGTCTGCATGCATGTCTCTTTCGGTTTCTCTGCCCCCCCCCCAACCCGCCCCTATCATCTCTCTCTCTCTCTCTCTCTCTCTCTCTCTCTCTCTCTCTCTCTAACTGGTTGGTCCATGCTACAAATGAAAAGATCCCCAAAAAGGGAAGTAAGCGTTCTAAATATATTCAACAGTAAGTGGGAGCTATGTGGTACCTGTGACCTGACACTTGAGAGAATAAGAAGATGAACAGGTGACATGCATCCAGCATGTTAGAAGCACACTCCTTCCCGATCAGATCTTCCAAGGCTTTTGAATAGTATGAGACTATCCCTCCACTTAGTCACATACCAAAACTGAACACCTTGAGTGGTCTCCGTGCACAGTGTTTTTGTTTGTTTGTTTGTTTGTTTGTTTGTTTGTTTGTTTGGTTGTTTGTTTGTTTGGTTGGTTGGTTGTTTGGTTGGTTGGTTGGTTGGTTGGTTGGTTGTTGTTGATGAATGAGTCGCCTGAAATCCACCAGTGGCTTTTTAAGCAAGCAGGGTTTTGATGTGTGCCTCAGTGGATGATTAATGATCTTACTCTTATCCCATGGCCTGGCCAGGTTGGAGACAGTGAGCCCAACTGTTTTCACGAGAAGGAGTTTGTTTGTTTGTTTGTTTGTTTGTTTGTTTGCTAAACGCCCAGCCGACCACGAAGGGCCATGTCAGGGCGGTGCTGCTTTGACATATAACGTGCGCCACACACAAGACAGAAGTCGCAGCACAGGCTTCATGTCTCACCCAGTCACATTATTCTGACACCGGACCGTGACCAGTCCTAGCACTAACCCCATAATGCCAGACGCCAGGCGGAGCAGCCACTAGATTGTCAATTTTAAAGTCTTAGGTATGACCCGGCCGGGGTTCGAACCCACGACCTCCCGATCACGGGGCGGACGCCTTACCACTACGAGAAGGAGTGTGTCTGTAAGGTTTACATTGTGGAATACCTTCACCAGAAATCGGTCCGGTGTAACACGAGAAAATTACTCCCACGAGATTTTTTACTCCGGAGTAAATATTTCGCACGAAAATGTTACTCCCTTTACGAAAAAAAACACAGGCACTCGTCACGAGGTGGACGGGGCCTATGTCTTGGCTGTCACTTGTGATAGACGGGGGGTCTTTTCTTATGGTAATAGTAGTAGTCTTGAGAGCGCACAGGCCCCGCCCACTTTGATCCCGATCCTATCGTGACGAGTGCCTGTGGAAAAAACTACTCCTCCATAACACGAGAAAATAACTTCCAACGACAGGTGTGTTCCGAGTCAACATTTCGGTCGAAAATGTTACTCCCCTGACGAATAAATAACGAATAAACTATTCCACCCTAACACGAGCAATTTACTGCCCACGCCAGGTGTACGCAACTTTTACTCCCCTGTCCCCTGTTAGTCTTGGTGGTGGAAGGGGTGGAGGGAGGGCAGCGCGACATTTGTTAGCGCGAGATCACATAATTATTGGCATTATAACTTCGCACGCATCCCATTTTCGCGTACGAGATTTTTACTGGAAGTAAAAAATTGGGGAGTCAAAATTTTGTGGAGGGAGTAATATTGTCGTACCTTGGGGAGTTCTTTTCTCGTACGAAAGGTGTACTCGGAGTAAGAATTTTGTACGAAATGTTTACTCCGGAGTAAATTTTTCGTGGAGTAATAATTTCGTGTTACACCGGCCTGACTTGAGTGACTTGTGGTTGATATGGTTTGTAGCCCAACTAACCCCGTCGTGCCACACACCAGTCAGTTTCCACAGCAAGAGCAGAGGAATGGATTTTACATTTGAGTCGGAAATGAAGCCCAAGTCAAACAGAAGGCCGATAAACGTGTCAAGTTTCTTTTTTGTTCTCTCTCAGATTTTCTTTGCCCTGCTGACATTATTTACTATCGTAAGGTCAAGCTCCTGATAGATGGTTTGATGTTCTTTGTTATATATTCTCAGAATATTATACGGTGTGTGTGTGTGTGTGTGTGTGTGTGTGTATGTGTGTGTGTGTATGTGTGTGTGTGTGTTATCCAGTATTATCATAATTGTATTTATAATACGTACATTTATGAACATCGGTGTAGTTGAAACATGTACAGAACAGCACTATCACCGATTTGTTGTTTTTGTTGTTGTTGTTGTGCGTTGGTTTGTTTGTTTTTGGTTCGTTTTTGTTTTCACGTACGTGCCTGTGTTTATCACCATTGTATTCAAAACTCTTAGTGGCACCATCATCATTTTCTTAAAAACAGGTTCCTGTGCGACCGCCATTGCGTCTATAAAGCCTACCCGGGCAACTGCATTTGACACTGGGTGATTATCTTCATTTTGTTTTGAAATGAAACAGAAGTTTTGATTCCTTGACGATCGCTCTTGCTTTTACAGGGACCACCCGCATAGTCGGGTGGAGCAGGGCTTGGGAAAGAAACGTGGGGTCAGTAAGGGCATGGACTGGAGTGTGTGGTGTGGGAGGGTGCGGGTAGGTGACTGTGGAGGGGAGTGGGGGGTAGGGGCAGTGTGGACAGATGGAGGCGGGTTGATAATCTGTCGTGAGTATTTCATCATGGGTGATTCTTTCATGGACAGGTTTTTAAACACTCTAAGGGGTGTTCCGAACAAAAGCCGAACTCAGCCGCCAGGCCAAAAGCTCTAAAGTTGATGCAAAGCACAAAAAAAGGAAAGGGGAAAAGAAAGGTGTTAACGCTGTTCAAGGTGAACGAAACCGGAAATCGGCCTTTGGTAAACATTTCATCACGAGAGAAATATAGCAGCATGGCTTACTCATTGAGAAACTGCGACGTTATGTGCGTTGTGCAACACCCTCTGTGTGTGTGTATGTGTGTGACTATACGCTAAACGGTCTCGCTTCTTTAATCGCTGAAAGGGGTCGGGGGTCAAGTGCGAACACTCCTAAAAGTGTCATGTGTTTTCAAAGTCTCGCCTTGAGATTTACTTTCTGAATCTGAAAAGAAAGACTATGGGCTAAACGAAGGTGAAAGGAACTGTTCAGTTGAAAGTTATCTGTCAGTTACTTGATTCTTTACTTATTTGTTTTTAAATTCAAATTTGTTTCGTTGAAAAAAAATCCGCTATGCATCTCTCTCTCTCTCTCTCTCTCTCTCTCTCTCTCTCTCTCTCTCTCTCTCTCTCTCTCTCTCTCTCTCTCTATCTCTCTCTCTCTCTCTCACTTTGTCAATCCTAGCAAATATCCGAAGCGTAAAGTACTGGTTGAGACTTAACTGTATGCCGGACTGATTCGAGATATGCAAAGATGTCATACATCATGTTAAAAAACGCAGTTGAAAGGGGAAAACAGAATTGGGTCTCACAAGTTAAATGCCTCCTTTGCATGAATGGATTTGGAGATGTGTGGTTGAACGGGTCTGTAGGTAGGGAATGTGCGTTTATAAGAACATTACAACAACGTCTGCAAGACTGCTTTGAGCAAAACTGGCACTGTAAACTTGATACAAGTGTGAGATTTGATGTATACAGGATGTTTAAAGGAGAACTTGAAAAAGAAAAGTATCTGGGTGTCATTGAAAACCAGTACATACGCAAAATGTACACAAAGTTCACTGACTGGGCATTACACCATTGAAGGTAAATAAACTGCGCTATAATCCCGAGTGCGCTGAATCCAGAAATTGTACATTTTGTAAATCAACTGAAGAAAATGAAAACCACTTCCTGTTTAAATGCCCAGCTTACAATGCAATCCGTCAAAAGTTCATTGGTGCTTGTTTTGACCTTGACCAGTTCTCCAACTCATCGTTGTGTATTTTACAGACTGACAACAAATTACGACTGATTGCATTGTCAAATTATGTGTTCTACGCGTTTAGACAAAGAGAAAATCAATTGTGAAATAGACCGGTATGATCGTACAACCCAAAATCCTTGTCTTCATCTTACTGTATTTTTTTTCTTCTCTGTTTTTACTTCTTGTGCTAGGTGTTGATTTTAAGTTGCCTTGCTTCCGGACGGTCAAGTCCACTTTGTTCACATGCTATTTCTCCCCCTTGTACATACACATTGTGTTTGATGCAATAAAAATTCGCCTTCGCCTTCGCCTTCGCCTTCTCTCTCTCTCTCTCTCTCTCTCTCTCTCTCTCTCTCTCTCTCTCTCTCTCTCTCTCTCTCTCTCTCTCTCTCTCTCTCTCTCTATTTCTCTCTCTCTCTCTCTCTCTCTCTCTCTCTCTCTCTCTCTCTCTCTCTCTCTCTCTGTCTGTCTGTCTGTCTGTCTGTTGATGGTACTTAACTTATTTTCCCACGAAAAAAAAGTAATGCGAGGCATTTCTTGTGTCGAACGTTTTTCTTAATAAAAATCGTTACATTCAGACCCGGAATTTCTGTTGAAAATATTGAATTAAGTATACCGGCACATTAAAACGAAGCTTGAAAAAAAAAAAAAAAAAAGAAACCCATGTTGGTGTGGTTTGTTGGTAATTCTAAATTTACCTCTTTGAATCTGTGTCTGGCCTGGTTTTTCCTATTAATTGAATGGGCAGGCCTCACGACGCTGCATTAATACAGGCTGATTCAACAGGTCCCATGACATACATCTGCAAGGCAACACCTTTGTCTGCCCCTATTGGACGACCTGATATTGACTCGTTCAGTTTATTTGAAGCACGTTCCGTTGTATTGAAACTTCAGCCGCCTTGACTTAAAAAAGTTCATGGCTGAAACAAAACCTTCAAATAGTCCGTGAACAATAACATGCCTCACCGAATTAGGGTTGATCGGGAGACACCGTGTGTGTGTGTGTGTCCAACAGCTGCTGCGTCTGTGGGCAGAAACTAGCCGGTGCGTCCCGCTAGCGCTACGTGTCATTTGTGCTACGTATCGTTTGCGCTATTTTCTATAGTGCTTTGGACACAAATTGCCGAAAACAGTAGTGATATCGGCTCGTAGTGCTGTTGACACAATTCACACGTGCCATTATCTCTACGTCTCAATAGCACTACGTGTGGAAATCACTATTTTGTGAAACTGAACCAATGTACTGTAGCGCTTCGTATCAATAGCGCTACGTGACAATAGCACTACTACTAAACTGCAGACACTTCCCTTTGCCGTGTGTGCGTATGTATATATATATATATATATATATATATATATATATAAAACATCAGAAATTGTGAAAGAAACAATTGAAAGTCAGCAGAGACTTTCTTCCGAGATTTGTTAAAATCTCTTAGCAGAGATAGAGAGAGAAATAAGTATCCCTTCACAGACAGCCTATTGGGAGCATCAGACCCTCCTCAAGGGGGACCGAGATTTACAGAGCAAAGTCCCTTTGTGGGGGACGTATCGCAAGGTAATCTAGTCCTGAGGAGGACCATTGTATTTGTACCTAGACCAGACACGTGTTTCGACACTATTGTGTCTCATCAGTGGTCAGGTGGTACTGATGGCGAGAGTTGTCAACCCATGGTATCCAACTAAGAAGCAAACCATTCTCTGAATGGTAGCTTCTGTTGGCATGGGAGACTACCCTCATCTGACAACCCCAAGAGGATATCTGTGAAGGGAAACACTTTGATTTAAGGCCAAAGTGTAAAATTAATATTTATTAAGAAAGAATTTAGAAATTTAGACAAGTTTTAACCAAGAAATTAGGTTAAAACAAGGGAAATTTGAAAAAGCCGAAAGGGAGGTAACTCTGTACCAGCCTGCAGATCCAGAAATGGATACGCGAACAAGTTAGATCTAATTTTGAAAAGGTTAAACAGGAAAAGCGGTCAACTTTTCACTGCTGTTCAACACAGGACTTGGTAAAGAAGAAGTTTTCTGCTTTATTCAATTGGATCGCTTTAAAGGCGATGCAACTTTCACGGTGACCACATTATAAAACATCAGAAATTGTGAAAGAAACAATTGAAAGTCAGCAGAGACTTTCTTCCGAGATTTGTTAAAATCTCTTAGCAGAGATAGAGAGAGAAATAAGTATCCCTTCACAGACAGCCTATTGGGAGCATCAGACCCTCCTCAAGGGGGACCGAGATTTACAGAGCAAAGTCCCTTTGTGGGGGACGTATCGCAAGGTAATCTAGTCCTGAGGAGGACCATTGTATTTGTACCTAGACCAGACACGTGTTTCGACACTATTGTGTCTCATCGGTGGTCAGGTGGTACTGATGGCGAGAGTTGTCAACCCATGGTATCCAACTAAGAAGCAAACCATTCTCTGAATGGTAGCTTCTGTTGGCATGGGAGACTACCCTCATCTGACAACCCCAAGAGGATATCTGTGAAGGGAAACACTTTGATTTAAGGCCAAAGTGTAGAATTGATATTTATTAAGAAAGAATTTAGAAATTTAGACAAGTTTTAACCAAGAAATATATATATATATATATATATATATATATATATATATATATATATATATATATATATATATATATATATATATATATATACTAGAGGAATACCCGGCTTCGCCGGGGTGAATCGCGAGACAGAGACAGACAGCGTGGCGGTTCACCACAATCACCTTTGAAGGCGAAGTCCTGTCAAACGAGATTGAAAATTTTAGAGCTTATTTCTTAGCCCTATATTATCTGTTGTGGCTTCTCAAATGCCAGAACATACAGACAGACAAAAGCCGCTAGACCCCATCACAAACAGAACTCTATAATCCACAGGTGTTGCTTACATACACACACAAACACACACACACACCAGGGGCGGATCAGTTGCTTTGTAAGGGGGGGGGGCACTTTGAATCGAAAGTGAATGTGATGGGCGCGAAGCGCCCGAATGTGCTAGGGGGGTCCGGGGGCATGCCCCCCCGTAAAATTTTTTTGCCCAAAGAAGCAAAATGGTGCCATCTGGTGCCATTTGAACTTAGAAATGGTCATAGAATCAGCATAGAAAAATCTTTTTTTCTTCTTCTTCTTTTTTTTTCTTTTTTTTCGGGGGGGGGGGGGGCACGTGCCCCCTGTGCCCCCCCCCCCTCGTCCGCCCCTGCACACACACACACACACACAAACACAGAGAAGCCGTATATGGGTGCGTCTCAGAAACTGATCCTTTTGTGTGTGCCATAATCAAATTAGCCCACAATTGAAACATACTGAATTTTAAATCATGATATTGGTATTTTTGAGAAGTAAAATGAATAAAGAAATAGTACAAACAAAACTGAGTATTTTGCATGATTATTATGAAGGTTGTTTTGCGAAAGAAATGATTAAATGCGTGAAAAATGGAGGTCTGATCTGTGACATGAACCATCAACTAGTTTTGTACCTCACTACAAGAATCGTTTAGAATGTCCAAGGACTGCTATTTTTGTTATGTGTGTTTGGTTTAAGTGTACTTGACAGTTGAAATGTTATTTTGTCCACAGAATTGTTTTTTTAAACGAAATTAATCGCTTGAAAGTTTGCCATCACTGTCGTAACATAGGTTTCCACACGCGTGCAACAGCAACAAGTCCTAAATTTGAACTTTAGAATTTGCATATTCATCTTCAACACGATCTTGACATGAAAGGGCATAGAAACTCGCTAAGTTAAATGTTATTTAAGTATTATTTTCTCAAAATTGCATCTGCAAACTAAGTTGAAAGTTGCGCAATATGAAATGCTTCTTCAAAATTCCGTTACGATGGTGAACGGTTTTGCAAATAATGTTCAGAGTTTTGAAGAAAGATTAGAACTATTTTGCGCGTAGTGACTTAGAGGTGCGGGTGACTACGCATGCGCAGTTACAGAGAGAAATAGTTCAGGTTCCAGCAGCGAAGAAAGATTTCGAGAATGTTTCCGAAGTCTGTGATTTTGTTACGACAGTGATCAACACCCAAGGTTCTTAAGAAAAGGTGAGTTTTTGCTGCTATGATATTCTATGAAGTGAAAAATTAGGCTAAACATTTGTTAATAATAGTTTTTCTTTCGATTTCACGTAGTCAAAACTTGACTAAATGTTTTAACATAGAGGGGGAATCGAAACGAGGGTCGTGGTGTATGTGTGTGTATGTGTCTGTTTGTCTGTGCGTGTGTGTGTGTAGAGCGATTCAGACTAAACTACTTGACCGATCTTTATGAAATTTGACATGAGAGTTCCTGGGTATGATATCCCCGGACGTTTTTTTCTTTTTTTCGACAAATACTTTTGATGACGTCATATCCGGCTTTTTGTAAAAGTTGAGGCGGCACTGTCACACCCTCATTTTTCAATTAAATTGATTGAAATTTGTGTAAAGCAATCTTCGACGAAGGCCGGACTTCGGTATTGCATTTCAGCTTGGTGGCTTAAAAATTAATTAATGACTTTGGCCATTAAAAATCTGAAAATTGTAATAATTTTTTTTTTTAATATAAAACGATCCACATTTACGTTCATCTTATTTCACATCATTTCCTGATTCCAAAAACATATAAATATGTTATATTTGGATTAAAAACAAGCTCTGAAAATTAAAAATATAAAAAATTATGATCAAAATTAAATTTCCGAAATCCATTTAAAGGAACGGTAAGTGTCAATGTTTTCTTTAATTGTAAAAGTTGTATGTTCAATGGAATGGTAAGTCTGAACAAAATAATTATTTTATTTTGTTTTTAGCCAGTGAATGTGGATGCATCAAAATCTTGATAGACATTAAAGTAAACAAATTCATGTTAGTGAAACTAGTACACATATTGCATCAATCTTTAGTTGAAATCGCAGGTACTTGCATGTTTCAGGTGCAAGAGATTCGACCTGATGAACTGGTGGTAACGTTCCTTCGAAGGAAACCGAAGGGGAACTACTATTGCTTTCCAGGGATCGATGATATTTCCTTAGTCCCTACATCTGATGCAACCATGATTCGTGACCCCACCTTCAATGCCAGGGGGCATTATTTCTTTTAAAATAAATTAATTAACTGCAAGTGGCAACTGTTCTATATGTAACCAATGCCTTTGGTTTATTGTCTTAACAATTGAATGAACCACTTTTGAACATTTGCATTCTTCATGTCAAACCTTATAATACATGTCTGGTTGTTCGTTTCCGAGTTACGTCGGTGATGAACTTTTCATTAATGTTTCTCTTTTTGGGGGCAAAGTTTGCTTGATTTTGTCCAGCTTTTTTTTCTTTCTGTTCCTGTTTTAGTGTTTGGCATTTTACCTAAGAAGAATCTGGTTGCAAAATCAGCTTCATTTGGTAAAGTTTGTGGGAAAAAGCATAACCGTTTCTTTGTTACAAAAGTGATGTTTCCATGTTACATCGGTGACCATTTTGCATTCTTTTGAGATAACTTTCTAACATTTTGTCTTAGAGCAACAAATCTTTGTATATATGCTATTGTGAAGGTTAAATGTCAATAAGACTGAATGAATGCCATGTATCAACATGTTCTGATCAGGATATCATTAATTAATTTTCATTTTTGTATTGAAATTTTGACGAATGCATGGAACTTTGAAAAAAACATTATTTTGTTGTTTGCATGTAGTCATTTCATATTGAACTCTATAATGGCTTGTGATTCAACAATAATAACTGAATAAAAGTCGTTTTCAGCCTTATAAATGCAGTTTTTTTGTCTTTTATTGTTTCCATGTTACACGGGTGATTTTGCACACATGGTCCAAATAATGCTCAATATATGGCAAACTAAAGGCAATGTTATATTTTTTCTTGTTTAAACTGAAAAGGTACACCCTGAGAAGTGTGTAAATAGTATTATCAACGTTTTCTGGGAAGATTTTACTTTTGGTGATAATGTCACAAACAGAGGACGAGATTCTGAGACGCACCCATATATATATATGTATATCTATAAATATATAGAGATAGGTGACAGTGTATTTTTCGCGTGGCTTTAAATTGATTCGACCTTTTCACTTTGACAGTAAGAACAACTTACGGGTGCAAGGGAAGCGTTCTGGACAGCGCAGTGACATTCTAAAAATAGTAACGTAGAAACGGGAATATGGATTGAAGCCACGCGAAGGAAGGGAGATAAACGGGGTGAATCGCGAGACAGAGACAGACAGCGTGGCGGTTCACCACAATCACCTTTGAAGGCGAAGTCCTGTCAAACGGGATTGAGAATTTTAGAGCTTATTTCTTAGCCCTATATTATCTGTTGTGGCTTCTCAAATGCCAGAACATACAGACAGACAAAAGCCGCTAGACCCCATCACAAACAGAACTCTATAATCTTTCTTTCTTTCTTTCTTTCTTTATTTGGTGTTTAACGTCGTTTTCAACCACGAAGGTTATATCGCGACGAGGGAAAGGGGGGAGATGGGATAGGGGAAAGGGGGGAGATGGGATAGAGCCACTTGTTAAGTGTTTCTTGTTCACAAAAGCACTAATCAAAAAATTGCTCCAGGGGCCTGCAACGTAGTACAATATATGACCTTACTGGGAGAATGCAAGTTTCCAGTACAAAGGACTAAACATTTCTTACATACTGCTTGACTAAAATCTTTCCAAACATTGACTATATTCTATACAAGAACCACTTAACAAGGGTAAAAGGAGAAACAGAATCCGTTAGTCGCCTCTTACGACATGCGGGGTGCAGAGAAATAAGGATGTGGAAAAGAAGACTTTTGGTAAGTGAAATAAAGGTGATGGATCCAGTCAGGTAGAAATAAGACAACAAGAAAAGAATTGGAAAACTGCAGGGAATAGTAGGGAGAGTTTTCTTGGAAGGAAATATAGGTGAAAGGCAGAAATAAGACAAAAGAAGAGAAGTAAAGGGGTGGGGTAGCTCTGTTTAAACGCTCCCGCCGCGTGAAGGCGACCCCATGGGAGCAACTCTATAATCCACAGGTGTTGCTTACACACAAACACACACACACACACACACACACACACACAGAGAAGCCGTATATATATATATATGTATATCTATATCTATAAATATATAGAGATAGGTGACAGTGATATTTTTCGCGTGGCTATAAATTGATTCGACCTTTTCACTTTGACAGTAAGAACAACTTACGGGTGCAAGGGAAGCGTTCTGGACAGCTCAGTGACATTCTAAAAATAGTAACGTAGACTGAAACGGGAATATGGATTGAAGCCACACGAAGGAAGGGAGATAAACGCAAAACACTGGAGAAGATAAGGAAGAGTTACTGGGAATGGTGAAATGAACAGAAAAACCAAAATCGGTTCAGCGCTGCGCGCTGAGAGCACGTGTTGAAATATCTCATCGATGATATTGTGTCCGGGGTGTAGCTGAATACGGTGTCCAAATTTGAAAAAGATCCACCGAGAACTTTGGCGTTGTGATGTGGTCTAGCGGCTTTGGTGTGTCGGTATGGGGGCCCGGGTAGCTGAGGTGGAACCAAAATCGGTTCAACGCTGCTCGCTGAGAGCACGTGTTGAAATATCGACCAGGTTGTGTCCTGTCCCGGGTGTACCTGAATATGCCCACCAAATTTGAAGCAGATCCATCGAGAACTTTGGCCGTGCATCGTGCACACACACAGACAGACAGACAGACAGACAGACAGACAGACAGACAGACAGACAGACAGACACAAGTCGTATATATATATAGATATAAAACATCAGAAGTTGTGAAAGCAACAATTGAAAGTCAGAAGAGACTTTCTTCTGAGATTCGTTAAAATCTCTTAGCAGAGCAAAAGAGAGAGGAAACAAAAAAATGTGTCCCTTCACAGACAGCCCTATTGGGGAAATCAGACCCTCCTCGGACGGGACCGAGTTTCACAAAGAGAATCTGCCCCGAGGGGAGAGTATCAACAGAGGTAACTAGTCCAGAGGAGGACCATTGTTTTACTACCGTGACCAGACACGTGTTTCGACACTAATGTGTCTCATCAGTGTTCTGATGGTAGATATGGCGAAAGTTGTCAACCCATGGTATCCAACCAAGAATCAAACCACTCTCTGAGTGGTAGATTCTGTTGGCATGGGAGACTACCCTCATCTGACAATCCCAAGAGGACATCTGTGAAGGGAAACTCTTTGATTTAAGGTCAAAGAGTGGAAACTGAATTTATCAAGAAAGAATTTAGAAATTTAGAAATTTATATTATAACATTTAGAAATTTAGAAATGTATATCATATATATATGTTTTTCTGTGTGTGTGTGTGTGTGTGTGTTTGTGTGTGTGTGTGTGTGTGTGTGTGTGTGTGTGTGTGTGTGTGTGTGTGTGTGTGTGTGTGTGTGTGCAAAATGCAATTGTCTAGTGGGTGCTCTATGTATAAGAGCGCCTGTGACTGTGATATTTATTCATAATGTTATATTTAAATGTCATAGAGCATTGTGATTGATGTAGTTTGATTGATGTGTAGATCTATGTGTAATTTTGATGATTAATTGTTGTGTTTTAGTATTTTTTTTTATGAGTTATGCGATGTTACGCCGACAGAAAAAAAAAGTCCTTTCTTGTGTTTTATGACTGAAATGGACAATATTTTATGAAAATGGACAATAAAGTTTTCTTATCTTATCTTATCTTACACACACACACACACACACACACACACACACACACACACACACACACACACACACACACAGAAGAAAAAAAACACACACACACAAGCACACACACCCATACACACACCCATACACACACACAAACACACACACCCATACACACACCCATACACACACAAACACACACCCATACACACACCCACAAAACAGAAGGAGTGAGAACGAGAGAGAAAGTGAAGAAGAGAGAGTCGTCATTAAGTAAGTAGTGGTATTGACACGTAGCGATATTGACACGTAGTGCTAAAAGATGTAGTGCTATCGACACGTATTGATAATGAACGAATGATAGTGACTCGTAGAAAAAATATTTGTAGCACTAATCAACATAGTCATAGCGGCATGTAGCACAAATGACACGTAGGACAAAAGACACGTAGCACAAATGACACGTAGCGCTAGCGATACGCACCCGAAACTAGTCCGTTTTAAGCACAAGCTCCTGTGGTTTTAAGCGTCAAATTTAAAATGAACGCTGCCAGAAAGGGTAAATCCAATTTTGACTAATTTATGTAAAAAGTGGTTCTGGCGTCGCGTCCGCAGCTGTTTTGACAGGTGCACGTTATCGATATATCCAGAGAGGGTAAACGAGAAAAGTGTGGGTAAAGTTTGGGTTACCATGTTAGGGGCCCTTCCCCTATTTGCTGTTGCTTCTAGGGTTTGCTAGTGTGCCACACAACTGTTTTATCTTTGACTCACTAAGTGCAGACAAGGCGTTAAATTCACACAGAGTTTTATAATTATAAATCTCTCACTGTAAATCACACATCGTGATTTAGGTGTCATATCTTTTCTCCATTGCTGCACCCCATTCCCCCCCCCCCCCCCCCCTTCTCCCTTTTAAAAGGGTTCTGCCCGAGTAGAATTTATTATGTCCGAGATTAGGAAAAGAGGAGGAGTGTCGAGACGGAATTTGTGCCTGGTCATCGTTACCAGTACGAGTGTTGCTGTGCTGATGCGTCATGTTCCACCGTGTTGTTGACAAACACGTCATCACCGTCGTGCCTCGTCACCGTGTGTGATGTTGTCGTTTTAGATGCAAATTTATTTCACGCGTTCACTTCCTGTGCATGACGAAAACAGTTTGGGTAAAGAAGTGCCGAGTCACGGAGTGACACGGTGCACAATAAATGAAAACTTCAATGAACTGATACTATTGCAAATAGCTATAGTGAAGTAAAATATGTATATAATTATGAAGTTTGGCGTTTTAACTGGGTTTAACTGAAATAGAGAACGTAGTAATTCAGGCATAGCCAAAAATATTTACTTTTCCAAAAGAAATTAGTTGGTTTCCATTCCAAAGGTGTTCCTGTCTATATGTTTTCCGTCGTAAAGCATCGTGTTCAACTTTTTATTTCAATGTTGTAGGCTTACAGCAAGAGATGGAGATGTTGATTATGATGGTTTTTTCACACATGATCTACTTTTTAAGTTAGTCTCAAAGATGAAATGCCTTTTTCTTTCACCCTGATCACAGAAGAACAAAGTCCCATGATGGTCGATCTATGAGTGCCTCCCTGGGTGTCTCAAGGAAGGAACCTTGTGACGTTACGTGACCCAATTCAAAGTGTGATTTTATTCAACTAAAACTAACTAACAGTAATTTGCATAATTAATCAGTGCTGACTAATTCTCATGAGAATCAGGAAAAGTGTCAAGCAATAGACCCTCAAAGTGTGGGTGCCCAACATAGGGCAACCTCAGGTATCTTCTTCTTCTGTCTTCTTCTGCGTTCGTGGGCTGAAACTCCCACGTACACTCGTGTTTTTGCACGAGTGGAATTTTACGTGTATGACAGTTTTTACCCCGCCATTTAGGCAGCCATGCGCCGCTTTCGGAGGAACCTCAGGTATCTTTAAAGGGATAATACCCAAAAGAAAAGGCCCTCAGATTGCTTTTAAAGTTAGACCATAAGATTCTGCGTTACAAATAATGCTACCGCACGGGAGGACTATACCTACGCAGGAAGCGTTTTAAAAGCTTAATTACATGTCGTAGAATAGTAGAACACTCTTTGTAATGGTTACTTTTGGTTCTTTCCACTGAGTTACTTCTCTAGCTCTTGCTTGTGTACGAGATGAACGTAACTATGGGGCCGCGTCATAGATGGCATCTTTTCGCCAGGCGGCGCTTTTTGACTTCTTTTTGTTTTCAACACCCGAGAGAATCAGCGCCCTGAAGTGCAGTCTTTCACTTTGATTTAATAAATTACCATACTTGTGGTGCGTTTTCAGAGTAAATCGTGCCGTGTGCGTCTAGATTAGGGTACAATCGTTCCCCAGATTCTTTCAGATTCGCAAGAAACTCCGTCCAAACGGCAAGATCGGTTGTATCCCATGATTAAAACAAATGTTATTTTCCTTAGCTAATTTGTTGAGTCAGGGTCTGCGTGTACTTAGCAACATATCAGGAGGGGCAACAACAACAAACATAAAGAAAAGATTAGGTTAGTTCTGATGACAAAATCTGCCCCACTGCTAGTCAGTTCGACCATGTAGGGTCATATGGATCAAAAGGGTTGTATTTTCACACGACAAAAAAACCAACAGCGTAACCAAGGCGTATTGAAGAACGGAGCTAAGTCGCATTTGACGAACTCGAATAAAGCGGCATTAGAATGATCTGACATTGATTTGAGATATCCGGTTCGACCGTCTTTATGAGACAGATCAGTGCTAACAAGTCAAAGAGTGACGAGCGTTCGTAAAGGACACGTTTGAAGAAACGGGCCGATGTTGTTGAGGGGGTAAAGCAACAGGGGAAGCGAGGAAGGGAGGCAACTTCTCATTTTTCACAAAAAGAAGTATGCCGGTTATTTTATGTTGTTCATTAGGGTGTGTGTGTGTGTGTTTTTTTTTGTTGTTTTTTTTTGGGGGGGCAGTAATTTTTGACATGTTGACTTAGTAACTTCACTTAGTCTTGTTCACATGCAGAATTGTGTGAAAAAGAAGCCACGCTGTAAGTATAATTTGTGTCTTGCCAGATTTGTTGAAGGCCTCCGGTATTTTGCAGGGGGGTGTAGAGAGTTCGTGTTGGTACCGTTTACCTTTCGTTTTTCATTCAAACACTGTCCCTTACTCTGTATGTGCATCCTGCAGACTTGCGTGCGTGCGTGCGTGTCTGTTCGTGTGTCTGTCTGTCTTGTCTGCCTGCATGTGTATGCATGTCTGTCTGTATATGTCTGTCTGTGTTTAGAAGCTAAAACGAACTAGTGAAAGTCGCGGTCATACCAACCATTTCGCAAGACATTTTCCAGGAAGACAATAGATGCCCATCCCCTCCTTGCACTCGCCGTCATCCCAAGCCCAGCCATGGGTGGCGCTCTGTGCAGGCATCAGCGTGTCAACATCACCCCCCCTCCCCCTCGATCTGACCTCAACACGGAGACGCGCCGCACAAGCCGATACCCTGTCAACAGTCCCCTATGACGACAAGGCTAAGGTTACGCGCTCATTTGCATATGACCTTGCCTTCTGACGACAATCCATGCATGCCTGGACTTTTTCTGGGCCGTTTCACATGCGCCGAGTGGACGGGTGTTCTCTCTGCAACGTCAATCCGAGAGCAAGGTGTGTAGGATTTCGTCCAGTTTGTTCGCACAGTACCCTGTCGGCTGACGCCTAAGAGTTGACAGTGCCAGTCTCATTTGCATGGAGTACAACAAACCTGGCGTGCGAAATCAACACATGGTGTGACTCCCTCTCCGGTGTCCCTACCAGGCAAACGAATCTGATATAATGTCTACACTACACAGCACGGAAATTACCTTGTGCTGACCAGGACTTAGCTTTCATCCTTGGTCTAATGCATAAAGTAACGAGGTTATTCTACTGGGAACTCAAGTTGCGCGTTCAAACTCTTGTCATTATGACGAAGCATTAGTGACTGTACATACACTTCACTACGTTATGCTCTTCTTTCTCTTCGTTCATGGGCTGAAACTCCCACGTTCACTGACTCATGTTTTTGCACGAGTGGGCTTTTACTTGTATAACTGTTTTTACCCCGCCATTCAGGAAGCCACACGCCGCTTTCAGGGAAATGCTGCATGGGTATCATGTTTTCGTGTTTCTATCCCCCACCGAACTTTGACATGGATTACATGATATTTTCCGTGCGCACTCGGCCTGGGGGGATAAGGCACTAGCTGGTCTGCACATAAGTTGACCTGGGAGATCGGAAAAATTGCCACCCTTAACCCACCAGGCGCCAGTGGCCGGGATTCGAACTCACGACCTTCCAATTGCCATGAGTGCCGATGTCTTATCCGCTAGGCCACCGCGCCACGTTATGCTGGTCTTCAGTGTCGTTGTTTTATACAAACCGTGGTATAGTCTTCGTGTGGAATACAGTAAACTCGTGTCTTTGATGGCCGCAGGAGCGGTCATCTATTGCAATGGGTTCGGAGATCTGACATGTCTCGTTTTGTTACCGTCATATTGTTTTTTTCAAAAACGTGCGTGTGTTCCATTTCAAACTAACCTCACTGATGTGAACTCCATTATTACTGTCACATCTGTTTTACAAATTACACCCATAATCCAAACCAACGCGCAAACACACACACACACACCACAACTACACACATATGTACTCGTTACCATTAGCCAACGCTCGTCACAACACTGTCAGTCTCAAGTCTAAATAATAATAGTATAAATCATAACTAATTTTCTTCACATCATCATAGACATAATGTTGCTTCACATGTTCTTTGTACAATCGTTGGTTTTCACAATAAATATTGCATTACTGTAATTGTCTTCTTTTTCTTTAACAATATCTTTCCAAAAACAAAACTCAAAGACCACACAAGCTATTGCAACCTACTCCTATCTCTGGTCTCTCTTCCTGGGTACAATGGTACCTAAAACTTGCTTTCAAATGCTTACATTTCCATGCTACCCACATTGTCAAAATACCAATAATTATTCAAAACAAATGTTAACTACTACCTAACTTCATTTCAGACCCACACCCATTAGTATACACACATTTCACATTTAAACCATTAGTCGGCCCTCTGTCGATATTTATCGACTAAGTTCCTTGTTGTTTGTTGCCGTTGGTGTGAGCATTGCTCGCTTTAAAGGCGCTGGTAACATCGAGCACACCTATCTCATTAATTAAACGTATAGCCTACAACATCTACATCTCCACTTCTAATGCATCTATTTGAGCCACCTATGAACCATCTAAGGATGTTATATTTCGTCTTCGGAGAAGGTTTTCCCTTTACCTTGGATTATGAATTGTCCGCAAATGGGCTATCAGCTGTCGCTTCTGCTGTCTCCACTTTGTATTCGAAAATACCGATGTAACACGTATATATATATATATATCTGGCGTAGTTTGACTTTGGAGACCGCAAAAGGAAAAGAACTACAATTCTCTTATCTCAGCCACATTTCACAGAGCTAGAGGTTTTATATAGTAACTGGGCAATGCTCAATTAGGGGTAATCACAGTTAACAATTTGTTGGGGGTGAAAAATTTAAAAAAATCCAGCATTAAAACCGTCTGTTGTAAAATCCTTCGCGAATGAGAAAAGACCTTGCTCAACATCGTTTCTTTTGCTGGACCCGCCTTGAAAATGAATTGTTGATGGAGGACGGGTGGGACCCTCATTTCAATTCAGGCACGTTTGCATCAGCTGCTGCAGTTTACTTAGGAGGGCGACATGGCGAAGATCCACTGGAGAATAAAAGGCTGTGAATTGCTCAAACATTTCGCCGAGAAACAATATTTTTTTCGATTTTGGAGCCTCTTGTTCAGCAGGTGACGTTTAAAAAAAAAAACCCAAAAAACCCTACTCTTTGGCTACAGAAAAACGCACGAGCGTTGGCGTTAACATTATAGGGAACCAAAGTTCATCACAGAAATGAATAGCCATTCGAACCCACGTACTCTGGCACCATTGCTCCCCCCTCCCCAAACACACACACACACACACAAGGATGCAATATGGTGCATGGGTCTTCACAATACTTAGTCAATGAGAGGACAGGAGAGAGTAACACACACACGCTCGCGCGTGCACGCACGCACACACACAAGATGGGGAAAGGGGGGGGGGGGGGGTCACAGGACCATTGACACAATCTAAATTTATTCAGGTTGACAAAAAAGGGTTAAAGAGGAAGCAAGAGAACAGAAGCAAAATCAGCTGATGGCGCGAATGCGAACCACGCGCTAGCTTGAGACTGAAAGAGAATAGCCAGCGCATACATACTAAAAGTGAGAGAGAGTGGGGGGGTAAACATAGAGAGAGGGGAGAGAGAGAGAGGGGGGGGAAGAAAAGAGATAAGGAGTGTGGGGAGAGAAGAGAGAGAGAGAGAGAGAGAGAGAGAGGAGAGAGAAAGATAGAGAGAGAGAGAGACTGAGAGGGGAGAGAGAGAGAGAGAGAGAGAGAGAGAGAGAGAGAGAGAGAGAGAGAGAGAGAGAGATTGACTACACTAAAAGAGCGTATGTCCAGTTACGGAACACAGGCCGGCAGCATGACGAGTGGACAAACAAAGGTCCAGCAGCAGGTTGACCAACTCGTTACGGGGTCCGAGGACCACTCCACTCCCTGCCGAGTGGACAATCCCCACCCATCCGTGCGTCTCTCTCCCGCAACGCCAGACGTATGCTCACACCCACGCGTCAGCCCTTTCAACACAACGTCCTCATCCTCAAAATACCACACCGACCAAAATAGATGTCCCCCCTGTAGTGCTGCTCAAGTTCGGTGCTGGTGTGTTTTCCTTTTGTTTTTTTCTTTCTACATAAGTAGGTTGCTGAATAATTTTAGTCCTGAACATATTTGAAGACTTTACACACAAAAAGAAAAAAAAAGAAAAAGGTCTCTTTTACGCAGTAGGTTACTGTTTATCAATAATATAGTAAAGCGTGAACGAAAAGAGATCAGAAATAGTGATTGTTTAATGGCCAGTCTATCACTCGACAACAAAACAAAAATGCTGTTTTGCTTGCGATATCCCTGGATAGCCTGTTCCAAAAGAAACGCAACCAACCTGTTTCCAAAATCAAAGTGCAAAATTTATTTCGCAAATAATATTTCATGAAGTTACATATTTCATTTTTGGTACATTTCCAAATCACAACATGTGGAACAAAACAGGTTTAACAATAAAAGTGGAAAACAATGACAATTGAAGCACAATGTATGTCCCTTTTCTGGCGCAGCTGTCTTTTCTGCGTTTAATAACGGACGTGTCCTCCACCAGCGTTTCTGACTAAGCGACACCTATTGGGCATGGAAAGTACCAGGCGCCTGAGGAAGGCCTGTGGTACCCGCTGGATCTGCTGCTGGATGGCCTGCTGGAGCTGAGCGACGTCTCGAGGGCGTTGCACCTGTGCGTTGATTTTCGTCTTGATGTATGCCCACACATGCTCCACCGGGTTGAGGTCGGGGCTTACAGGTGGCCAGACCATTGTGGGGATGTTGTTATAAATTCAGTCTTAGAGTTTTTGTACATGTTTTTGTACTGTATGCTTCTTCTAAGCACTCTTGAGATAGTCTGCGGGCTTGTGACTCTTCCTTGGGCATTAACAGTCTGTCTCCCTACTGCTCTTGCACTTTGGAAGGGATTTTGGCGGTAACTTCGCACAATGAAGCGTTCTTGTCGAGCAGTGAGGGCGGAAGGCCGTCAGTCCTGACCTGGGAGTATCATCTGTGCTACCTGTCACCCTCAACCGAATGACTAGACGAGAAATGGTGGATTTGTGAACATTCATGACCTGACTGACTGCTTGGGCCGTTTGGCCAGCGGCAAGCATGCCAATAGCACGCTCTCTTTCATTTTTAGACAAACGAGGCATTCTGCCGTCAGTCCAGCTGAAGAAGTCACTGCTATTTACACCCCCGGTATAGGGGTGTGTATAGGTTTCACTCGATGTGTTTGTGTTCGCAAGTAGATCTCAAGAATGAACGGACCGATCGTCACCAAACTTGGTGAACAGGTTCTATACATTCCTGAGACGGTCCTTACAAAAATTGGGACCAGTCAAACACACGGTTAGGGAGTTATTGGTGGATTAAAATTATACAAGGCCTGGTATAGACGGACACCCCCGTTGGTCAAAGGGAAATAACCATTCTCACTGCCACCAACTGAGAAGGTTATTTCCCTTTGACGGGGGTGTAGTTCCTATCGGAGGAATTTCTTGTTTCTACTGTATTGCCAGCTCAGTTGAAACTTGAGTTGTCCCTATGTCGTCACGTATGTAACTTCATGAAATATTATTTGCAAAATAAATTTTGCACTTTGATTTTGCAAACAGGTTGGTTGCGTTTCTTTTGGAACAGGCTACGCTTTAGAAAATGATTCATCATCATCATCATATGAAGAGTGTTTGGGGAGCAGAAAACAGTCATTACATGCTGGACTGTCTCGCACAAAGAATAAGGGACACGCCCTTATCAGCCCTGTGCTTTTTTCCTTGAGACAAAACAGAAGTAGACAGCGTCCTTGGGTTCAAGATAGATGCGCGGGAGCCGACCATAATTACAATAGCGTGGGCAAATTATCATCATAAATTTAAGCCAAAATTAAGCAACCCTTTCATATAGCAGTACATTCAGTAATTATCTCTGTGTTTACTTATTCGGCTTTTTCAATAGCATGTATGAAAAGCATGCCCATTCAGCTTACCGCGAGTCGATATTCACTGTCTTCAGTACGTGAGTACCACTCAGCTTCCCCCCGGGAGATCACTTTCAAATGCATATATATGACGAGCGCAGTGGCGTGGTGGTAAGACGTCGGCCTCCTAATCGGGAGGTCGCGATTTCGAATCCCGGTCGCTGCCGCCTGGTGGGTTAAGAGTCTGAGTGGAGATTTTTCCGATCTCCCAGGTCAACTTATGTGCAGACCTGCTAGTGACTTAACCCCCTTCGTGTGTACACGCAAGCACAAGACCAAGTGCGCACGGAAAAGATCCTGTAATCCATGCCAGAGTTCGGTGGGGGATAGAAACACGAAAATACCCAGCATGCCTCCCCCGAAATCGGCGTATGCTGCCTGAATGGCGGGGTAAAAACGGTCATACACGTAAAAATCCACTCGTGCTAAAAACATGAGTGAACGTACTGTGGGGAGTCTAAGCCCATGAACAAAGAAGAAGAAGGAACAAATTTATATATGTTTCGGTCATTAATGTTTGTCACTCGGCATTTGTCACGATAATGCAATACCTTGATGAAATGACGTGGCAGATCTAGAAGGTTGGGTCTGCATTTTAACGCAGATACAGAACGGTTTGCCTATAACTGCTGCTGGTATCAGCATAAACAACGGTGTCTTTATTCGGCAGGTTTTGTAGTGCAGATCTTTTAAATACATCAGAAATCAAAAATAGCGACATCACAAGGTGACAAATCCCTAAGTGTGAGAATGTGATGATGGTCCTGGTCACTACTCTGTCCACTTCAACTTTAAACAAAAAAAAAATCTTTTTTTTATATACGAAGCCGGGTTTGCCTGTCTCACATGCCCATAGGATGGCTTTGCCGTGAAGGCGTGAAACCTCAAATTGCTCTCGACAGTCAAGGTTTGCCAGAGTTGTAGTTACTAGGGATTTTCCACAGTTTCGTGTTGCATCAAGTGATTCGTCGGTCTGTGCCAGTGAACTCTTGTTTATCATTCTATGCACGTTGTGAAAGTCCATGACCAGTACAAGTGTTGTTCGCTCAGTGCAAGACACTAAAGAGTCACCCACATGGGCTGATGGGGTCTATGTCGACCAAAAGAGTGGGATTCCCTGTAGGTGGATTCCCTGTATACAGGAAATACCACAGGGTAGAGTTCCTGATCTCGCTGAAAGTCACGTGATGCTTAGTGACATCGGTAGAATTTGATGTTTTTCGATCTCTTTACATTTAGTCAAGTTTTGACTAAATGTTTTAACATAGAGGGGAATCGAGACGAGGGTCGTGGTGTGTGTGTGTGTGTGTGTGTGTAGAGCGATTCAGAGTAAACTACTGAACCGATCTTTATGAAATTTTACATGAGAGTTCCTGGGTATGATATCTCCAAACGTTTTTTTCGATAAATGTCTTTTATGACGTCATATCCGGCTTTTTGTAAAAGTTGAGGCGGCACTGTCACACCTTCATTTTTCAATCAAATTGATTGAAATTTTGGCCAAGCAATCTCTAACAAAGGCCGGACTTCGGTATTGCATTTTAGCATGGAGGCTTAAAAATTAATTTATGACTTTGGTCATTAAAAATCTGAAAATTGTAATTAAAATTATTTTTTTATAAAACGATCCACAATTACTTTTATTTTATTCTTCATCATGTTCTGATTCCAAAAACATATAAATATGTTATATTCGGATTAAAAACAAGCTCTGAAAATTAAAAATATAAAAATTATGATTAAAATTAAATTTCAGAAATTGTTTCAAAAACAATTTCATCTTATTCCTTGTCGGTTCCTGATTCCAAAAACATATGGATATGATATGTTTGGATTAAAAACACGCTCAGAAAGTTAAAACGAAGAGAGGTACAGTAAAGCGTTCTATGCAGCACAGCGCAACCGCTACCGCGCTAAACAGGCTCGTCACTTTCACGGCCTTTTGCACTAGCGGCGGACTACGGTCATTGTGAAAAAATGCAGTGCGTTCAGTTTCATTCTGTGAGTTGCACAGCTTGACTAAATGTAGTAATTTCGCCTTACGTGACTTGTTTTATATTTCTTAGAAATTCGAGTATGGTTTGCAAGTTTTATTGGAAAACTCCACCCTGTTAGATTCCCTGTATACAGGGAATCCACCTACAGGAACTCCACCTACAAGGAATCACACTCTTTTGGTCGACATAGACCCCATTAGCCCATGTGGGTGACTCTTTAGTGTCTTGCACTGAACGAACAACACTTGAATCCCCCTACAGGAACTCCGCCTACAGGGAATCACACACTTTTGGTCGACATAGACCCCTTCAGCCCCACATGGTGCTCTCCTGACTTAAGGGGTCAACTATCACCTAGTGACTGCTATCACCTACCTTCACTAACTCCTGGCGGTCATCAATGATCAATTCTTCATCACACTTGAAAAGAAGACCGGTATATTTTTTGAAAGCTTGAGCGCTGGTTGTGGGTTGTTTTATAGTAAACTTCTTAATGTATAATGAATGACTCAAAATTGCCTTTATCTGTTCTTTTTCTCTACCCGTTCTTTATTTGTACCCGTTGAAGGTTTTCTATATTAGGGGACACACACACATATTTTGCTATCAATTTGTGTTTCATTAGAAATACACTGCTAAAACGTAACAATTACAGTCATAGCTGTTTTAAATAGCAAATTGTGTATGTTGTCGAGTCTTCTCCCACTGTAAAAGTCTGGCCACATACGAGGGCCACTCATTATGTTCTGCAACCTGAGTTTTCTACAACTCTTACAGCCAATCTGTCTACTCCAGTTTTTGGAAGAATCCCTCCTCAGCGTGCACACATTGTATCATCCTCTCAAACCAGCTGTCCATGACGCCACAACATGTTGCCGATTGGGATATGTCAATATTTAGACGGGTAACAGTACCAAATAGTGTTAATTAATTACTTTTAAATTATTAGCAGTATGCAGGGATAGGCCATGATATGTTGAACATTCTTGCCGAGTTCTAGAAAAATCTAGTGGGGGAAAGTCTATTTTTAGACCAAATGAAACCATTTGAGGCTTATTGCAACTGAGAATATGGCAGTACTATAGCTTGCAGCACAGTGAACATTGTTTCATGCAGTATGGGTTGATTAACTTGTGTCATGTTTTCAACTAAAAAAATAGCATATGTGGCAATTTCAAAATCTGTTCCAAATAAGAATTTAACCATTTAAGAATCTCAACAACAAAAAAAGGCCCCCGAAGATCATTTGTAAGAAATGACAATTGATATCTGCAAACCATGTCATATACATGGACATGATCTAGCAGCATATTAAAACTTATATTACTCATAAAGTTCAATCCATTTGAGGATTGAACCATTCAGGAGTTTTACCAAAATCTGTCCCAAATAAGAATATAACCATTTGAGAATCTTAACAAACAAAAAAGGACTCCGAAGATTTGTAAGAAATGACAACTGATATTTGCAAATCATGTAATATACATGGACATGATCTAGCAGCATATTAAAACTTACTCGTGGTTGTGGGATGGGCCCAACTGAACGTCTTCTGTGGCTGCTGGGCATGCCAGCCAGTGCTCATGTCAACACATCCATGCAGCGTGTTACTGGTGTGGAATTTGCAACAAGCGAACAGCACAAAGACTGTAGACAGGCCAGACAAGTCAGAGATCACGCTGATACCCTCAAGCTCATCGGCTACTTTTTAAGCCGGAATCCATTCGACCTTGGTGTCCAGTGGCCGGGAATTTGATGAGGTTGTAAACGTGGAAAGTGCACAACAGATTGGACAGGATATTGTTACCCAGATAACCGGCAGGACCATGGATGACGTGCACATGAAAAAGTCAGACCAGGCTGTCACAATGGCAACCAAGACGACGACTGTCTTTACCAACAATGAACCATTTGCAGTAGACCCAAACCTCCTTTTCCAGCGTTTAACAAAGATTGCACAAGTGACTCCTGAACGTCTGCCTGAGTGCTTTGAGTTTGAACTCAGCCCCATCCCTACATCTCTATTTGATAAAGCAGGACTACCTCGGGAAGCAAGAAAACATGAACTGGCAAAATACATTTGGGCGGCCACAAAGCAAGACGTAAAAGAGCTCCCAAAGGATGTGACCTATGTGCTGGATGGAGGGGCACTTCTGTACAGTCAGACCTGGAGCAAAACCGCGACCTTCGTCCAACTCATTGCATGCTACGTGGACTTCGTCATACGACACTATGGACTGGCAACCGTAGTTTTTGATGGATACGGCAGTGGCCCTTCAACGAAAGACGCAGCCCATCTACGAAGAAAGAATGGTCTAAAAACAACAAATGACGTCCAGTTTGAAGATGACATGTTTGTTGCTGATACAAGGGAAGCATTTCTCAACTTTCCAAAGCTCTGGAAGACAGCGGGATAGAAGTTATCCAAGAAGATGGTGATGCCGACTGCTGCATTGTGCGCACTGTCCTGCAAAAAGCAACTGCTTTTCCCACTACTTTGGTAGCCAACGACACAGACCTTCTCATCCTCCTGTTATACCACACTCAAGAATTCCATAGGAAGGTGTACATGGCAGCGGGAGAAAGGAACTGGGACATCAAAGTAGCACAGACCGCATTGAATGCTGAGTGCACAGACCTGAGCAAAACGCTACTGTTCTGCCATGGCTTTGGAGGCTGTGACACAACAAGTGGACTGCATTCCATTGGGAAAGGAACGATCCTGAAGAAATCGGCAAGGTCTTCTTTCCTAAGGGAACAGTCACAGGTTTTTGAAACACCTCGGACATCCTGTGAAAGAATCATCAAAGCTGGGGAGAAAGCCATGGCATTTCTCTACAGCAACGGCGAAGAGGAAAGAAGTCTCAATTCCTTGGGGTACGTAAAGTACCAGCAAAAACTGGTGATATCAACATCTTCAATTGAGCCTCAACAGCTTCCACCAACATCAGCAGCAGCTCAGTTCCATTCAATGAGATCCTACTACCAAATACAGGAGTGGATTTCACTGAAAGGAGATGCCATGGACCCACTAGAGTGGGGATGGAATATTACAGGGGACAAAATGTTCCCAATCTACACAAACAGAACCCCTGCTCCGGAGGACCTCCTTCACCTCATCCGCTGCACATGTAAGACCGACTGTCTGACCCGGAGGTGCTCGTGTCGGTTGTACGGATTGCCATGCACAGCAGCCTGTGCTCACTGCAAGGGGGAAAGTTGTTTCAACAGTGCGGGTCACGAAGAGGAAGTAGACGATCTTGTGTGTGAAATTTGAATCTGGATTGTAGGTTTTAGTAGTGTGTGACTAGAATTGTAACCGGTTTGAAACAATATATCGACACACGTGATCATAATATAAAAAGACATCTGACATCTGGGAAGATATAGGTTCCAGAAAAAAATTACATTGACAGTTGTGCAAATCTGAGAGAAAGAGCAGGAGAAAAGGTCCTGTCAACAACCAACTGGTAAGTCCTGTTTTCCTAAAATATTGAACAAAATTGTATAATTCCTGAATGATTCAATCCTCAAATGGATTGAATTTTATGAGTATTATAAGTTTTAATATGCTGCTAGATCATGTCCATGTATATTACATGATTTGCATAATTTATATCAGTTGTCATTTCTTACAAATCTTCGGAGTCCTTTTTTGTTTGTTAAGATTCTCAAATGGTTATATTCTTATTTGGGACAGATTTTGGTAAAACTCCTGAATGGTTCAATCCTCAAATGGATTGAACTTTATGAGTAATATAAGTTTTAATATGCTGCCATGTCCATGTATATGACATGGTTTGCAGATATCAGTTGTCATTTCTTACAAATGATCTTCGGGGGCCTTTTTTTGTTGTTGAGATTCTTAAATGGTTAAATTCTTATTTGGAACAGATTTTGAAATTGCCACATATGCTATTTTTTTAGTTGAAAACATGACACAAGTTAATCAACCCATACTGCATGAAACAATGTTCACTGTGCTGCAAGCTATAGTACTGCCATATTCTCAGTTGCAATAATCCTCAAATGGTTTCATTTGGTCTAAAAATAGACTTTCCCCCACTAGATTTTTCTAGAACTCTTTCCTGTGATTATTTGGTGCCTATAGACTGTAACAAAACTTAAATGGGTTTAAAAGGAATTTTATTACGGTTTCAGTATGATTTTGAGTTTGCCGCTGCCGGTCTAATTAACGCCCTCGGGATTGCTCGGGCATCTTCGATGTTCTGGAACTGCTTTCCTTTTCAACTGCCTCTTGATGGAAGGGGACAAAAACCAGTCACATGTGTCTAAGGCGTGTGGAGATGGTAGGTAGGTAACAAGCTGAACATCATTGGCGGCTAGAAAGTCAAGAGTTACACTGACTGATGTGTGCGTGCTGGGTTTTTCGTCATGGAGCAGTACATTCTGATCAGTCATCGCTCAACGGCTATCGTCAGTTATCTCTCTGACCGGACGCTACAGTCCAACGCGAATCTATCAAAATAAGAATAAGACTTATCTCCCATATGTTTTTCGCGAGCACTGATCTAAATTTGAGATCAGTGTTCGCGAGACGAAAATGATTGCAGATTGTCCGACTTCGACAGTAATCTCCGTTCTGTTCTTCACAGTTATGATAAAGACATCGTTCTAAGGTCAAAACAAGTCGAAATTTTGGGACTGCTGCCGGAAGGAGACCGTAATATATGGTTGCATCACTGTCAAAAAAATTCGTCTGCTCCAGCCAGCGCCAAACTGGCCAAACGGTTGATTATCACTTGACACTTATGCCATATTTAGAGTTGTTGGCACAGTAAATACATCCGCGAAAAATAGCTCGCTTGAAACTGTCTAAAATAAAAATTCCTCTGTAATTTAAAAATTACAAAACACCATGAAAAATGGGTTGGTTGAAAGTGACGGTCGGCGACGGTCGCCGACGGTCGGCAACGGTCGGCGACGGTCGGCAACGGTCGGCAACTACAAACTTAGGAGAGGGGGTCAAATGGGGAAAACAACACCGAGAAGAGAGAGGGAGAGAGAGAGAGGCTTAGGAAAAGGTGTCAGGTGAGGGAGAAGAAAGAGAGAGATTCAGGGGGCTTAGGAGAGGGGGTCAAATGGGGAAAACAACAGAGAGAGAGAGAGAGGGAGAGAGAGAGTGTTTACAAACACATACTGTGGGATTCAATGTAACACGCAAAATCTTTATTCGCTAAACAAAATCTAAGTTCAACGTTTGTTAATTCATCAATCGTACAGATCTTAACAATAAGCTACCGGTATGGGAAAAAACATTCCTGTCATTTTAGGTCAACTAATCTTAATTATCTAAGGCTAAATAGGGCTTGGCCAGATGTAAGCCTAAGTATCTAGTTTAATTTTATGGTCATTCTGTGAAATGGGGCCGAGGATGATCGCCGGTGACTCGTTGCTTCTTCGACGAAGGAGTTATGTGTACCCAACATGCTTTGGATTTTTTTTTGTCAGTGTTATAGTTATACACTGGTTTTTTGTCGCCGACCGTTGCCGACCGTCACCGACCGTCCGACCGTTGCCGACCGTCACTTTCAACCAACCATGAAAAATCATTATCGACGATCGCGAATCTGCTTACATCCATAACACATTAAAAAAGCTCTAAATATGTAAAAAAAATAAATAAATCGGTATCCTTGCCTGACAAGGAAACTCAAGGCATCCTGTCAGGGAGAGAATGAGCCGAACTCAAGTTTTGACCTAAGGTCAGGATGGGAGCAGTATAGATCAGGGGACGTCGTGCGCAACATACCAGAAACAAATTAGGTAAGCAGTGGCTGACATACCAGTCATCCGTTATCGGTTGTCTCTCCTCAGGTGATATGGTGGCAACGTAGCCGCATTTTGCAAAGAAATACACTATCATTTTGTTAGGAAGCACTTCTGTTTCTTTTGAATTTTACAGGTGGGTTCTCACATTGGAAGACCCAAACCGCCAACCGTTGATTCATCTTGGGTCCTATTGGTTGTCCCATGTTTGGTCTTCTGTTACGATGTCCCAAACGTGAGGAAACCTTCTTTCGTCAAATGTTCATAGCATATGGGTGCACCAGTCCACCCTACTCCGCTTTTACTCTTCCCTAAGGTTATGGGGCACCCAACGGTCACAACGTTTCCTTACGCCACAGTAGCCGTGAAAACTACAAGTGAGACTTCCCGATTAAATCTGCGCTCTATCATGTATTTCAGCGTATATCATTTTTTGGCCCTTCATTGATTGACAGAGACTCTACCCTAAAGACATTTTCTGGGGTAACGATTGTTGCCATTCGACCGCACAACGGTCAACGTTTTTTAACGTCCACGCGCCAGTAATGAACTGTCTGAACCACCTGAAAACAGTGGCTTTCGGTGGAGATGGATTTCCAAAACAGTATTTTAAACTTAAAAAGCACTCTTGAAAAGAGTTACCCTGGCAGTAGCCATAATACATCACAGCTCGAAAATCTGTTCGCGACAGGTCAGCACTGCTGGTAGGAGACCCATCACCCTTATTGAAAACGGTTGCACGGAATCAAGTACTTTTTGTTGTCCCAAGTCTTCCCAAAACTGATCTTTGATGTAATGAAAAAGGCAAAGTAGTAACTTCATTAGTTTGCCCAGGTTGCAAAATATAATGAGTCCCCCTTGTATGAGATGGTGAGCCGAACAGGAAAGTGAAGGCAACCGAGTGGGCCTTTCAAATCTTGAAGAATCTTTATGATGATTTACAAGATGATCTCAAGGGGTAGGAAGGTATAATGAAAGTTGATATACATTGTAAAACATGAGTTTTCAGCTAGCTAACCTTCCAAAATCTAGAATCAAAAGACAATGAAGGTTAATTATTGGGAAGTTTAATTTTCAACATAGCAATAAGTATATCGATGTCGACTGGTTTGTCTGTTGACTATAAAGATCATTTGGTCGATGTACTTGTGAATGTTTTGTTTTGTTAAAAAATTAAACGTTTCAGTAATCCACCATCCTTGTTTTTCGTTTGATTCTTGTGTGTAGATGTGCACCGTCGCGTTGTGTGATAAGGGGGAGTAAATGGAAATGAGTTGTGGTACCAATAATGTTTTTCTCTGTTAGGTTGCGTCCCTTGTTGTGGTGTGATGCCTTATGTCCACACAGTGGTTTTAACGTCTTTTTGAATGTTAGGAGTTTTACAAAACATAACATAAATTCCCATTGGTATTTTTCATATATATTTATTTTTTAATAACAAAACAAAATGTCATTCTTCACAGTGAAATGAAATAAATTTCTCTGCACTTTAATCATATGAATTACGATTTTACGGAAAAAAACACATAATTTATTCAATGATAATAACACTTTTTAGTAATAAAAAAGTTGTGGTAATTTGGGTTTTTTGTGGAGTAACCGGGCCTTTGTCTTTGTTATGAGTTCCTTCCCTTTTGTGTTTCTCCTCCATCTTCTTTTCCAACCTTGTCCTTGTTTGTCCCATCAGTGTTGCTTTTGCTTTTGTCTGTTTCCTGATTAAGCGAAAATTCGTATTGTATTGTGCTGTTCTTGTATCGGTGAGTACAGAATTCTTTTGTTTTTCTACTTTGTTATCTTTATAAACCGCAGAAGCAGATTAGATTCTATGACGAAACTTATCACTGGGCATACATGAATCGGGTACATTTCATGGGATAAATACTGATCAATGACAACAGAAATGCTTAATTGTTACACAAGGTAAGGTAGGGTAATTTCATATAGTCCTGGCAGGTTTTTCTCATGGACATTTTCTCCGTGGAGAGAGCGAGCTGCAATTACAATAGGGAATTATCCTTTTTTTCTACATGTGTGCGTTTGTGTTTTCCAAGCACTGAGACTTCCATTGTAACTTGAGATATTTATCATGTACATGAGTGCTCAGTCATAGGGGCATGGGTGCAACCTGGAAAATTCCAAAAACCGGCAAAAGTTGGGGTCCAGCTTTTTTAGTATTTAAAATGCCAAAAAAAAACTCTCCTGGAACAAAAACATCGGCAGCTGATGAAACCAAAAACCGGCTGCCGGCGTGTAGCCGGCAGAGTTGCACCCATGTAGGGGTGTTCGGACACCGAGGAGTGCAAAGTTTACTTTGAGGAATGAATCACTTTACCCAAGGCTGAACCCATTTTGATGGAGACAAACTGGTTTCAAAGCAATGGCGCTACAGACTGATGTATTCCCCCGTCTGAATAGCTCTTACTTTCAATACACTTTTTTTTTGGTCATGATATTGATGACACAGGGTAATTGGAAGTACAGTAAAACCTGTCAAATAAGGACACCCTTAGGACCAGACAAAAGTGTCCTTATTCTGCAGGTGTCCTTATTAGACAGGTGCAAGTAAACGCGACAAAGTCAAGTTGAGAGAGAGAGAGAGAGAGAGAGAGTACTGCACATGTACATGTACATTTATAAGAAAAACAGAAGCTGTTTAGATTAAATAGAGAAACATTTAATATTGACTGTTGTAAAACAAGTTTAAAAGCTTTTTATCATATCAACTGTATAAATTTAAATTGTTAAAAAGTTACTGGATCTCATTCATACAACACATTCACATTCACTTCATTCTGCACTCATCAGGTTTTGAAAGAATTTGTCCAGCGTTGTCTGAGTGGACCATTGACGGCAATGTGATTCGCACGTTTGGTTGAAAACCACTCGAACACGGCGTCATTTAGCTCTTCGTATTCGGTTGTCTTCTTCGAAACCCATTTCTGGTCAGCACGTCCGTCTCCCGATTCCCACAACTTCATTATTTTTTCCCGATCGACGCTGATTTTCGAAATCTGCGTTCTCCCACACCCAAGCTCTTGTGCAATCGTTCGGTATGATTTCCCACTTTCCAGTTGTTTGACAACATTTATCCTTTGTTCTAAAGTCAGCGCATTTCTTCCTTTTCTTGAATTTGAATTTCTTGCTGCCATCTTCTTAAACACGAATCACTCTTTCGAAGAGCAGATACATTCACTCATACACTTTCACTTCCGTTCCGCCGAACACGTTCCACGCGTTGGATTGGCTGCCTTGGAACTCTAGCAGCCAATCAAATGCGTCGACTTAAAACACTCACCAAGAATAGACTCTTATCGGTATTCCAAGCTCTCGTAATCTCTCGCAAACTTCAGAGCATAGCAAAGCATGCGGTACAGCGATCTCGTGCGAGCTGCACAAGCCAAGGTTCGAAGTTCTCGCGATGTTCAAAGCATATCAAATAGCGTGTCTCGCGAGAGCTGCTCAGATACCGAATAATATCAACTGATCGATTTATCGTCTTCTTCGTCGATCGAACTTCCCAGCTTGCTGTGGATGTCCGTATTTAGCAGGTATATGACTTATTATGGACCCAAAATACGTGTCCGCGTCCGTAATGCCGAGGTGGCCGTAACGTACAGGTGTTTTACAGTGTAAAGCAGTCCGTGCCGAGACTGACTGTCCGTATTCTGCGAGTGTCCGCTAAGTCCAGTGACCGTATTTGACAGTTTTCACTGTATATAGGAAAGAATTTTTTTTAAAGATTCAGTCATTAACTTACTCTGGTCAATGAGAAAATGAATTACAATCACTGTTTGAAACAATCTAAGGTTCATCACTGTTTGGAACAATCTAAGGTTTTCAGCAGAACGGAAAGGGATGAGTGAGAGAAAAGAACTTTTTTTCAAAGTAATCAGTGTAAGTTGTAACATCACAGTGGGTCTGATATGCTTTCAGAAGGTTTTTGTGTTTTCTTCTTCTGTAATGCTTTTGAGTGTTCAAAGGATAGAAGAGATTTATTTTTCTCTGCAAACAGTTGGAGACAATTCCCACAGAATATATCATCATGTTCTGGTGCGAAGTCCACAATGACGAATATTCACAATCACACCAAAACTAAAATGCTCCACCTTTTTGCATCATGATCGAGATAGCCAATCAAAATGTGTCCATATCGCAATAACACTGGAAAACTACCCCCCCCCTTTGGCGTCAAGAAATGATCATAATTACAGTATACTGTAAAACATTCCCCCTTTTGGCCTCACAAGATATCCAGTCAAAGGTGTATTTCGGAAGGAAGCTAACAGATTAGCCCTGCCGTAGAAAGGAAGCCATTTTGTGGAGCAGGAAGCATGGTGTAATACATGTATCACCCAAAGACACACAAGACCAGACTGTGTCCCAAGTGTTAGGAGGTCCACTCAGCATGGACATAGCCGTCGTCACGTATCTGTCCGAAGGGCCAGCTCTGACGCTATGCCATTACCGTGTCCACTACACTTGTCCTCCTCGCTGGGCAGTCGCTGCTGCCGCTGCAGCTGACCGGACACGCTCCAGCCCTTACTGCTGCTTTTGCTGGCTGTAGTGTCTGGACTTGGCCAGCTGGCCGTGGAGACTGCAGGAGATTTGACAGCGCCACAAGGCTGTGGCACCTGAGATGCTTTACCGCTGCCTGGCTGTGAAGGCGAGGAAGAAGTTCCTAAAACACATGACTGGGACAGCCCAGAGTGTTGTGTCACTGTATGCGAGTCCACGAGCACATCGTCCCTTGTGACACCAACGCCCTGCAGAGTGATGGAGACGGCGTGAGGTGGGATGGTCACTGTAGGCCCTTCTTGCAGGCAGTGGTGCTGACTGTAGTTGTAGTTCCAATTGCTCCCACACTCCGTGCAACTATTCCGTCTGTGCTTTTTGCACCTGGACGTCAGCCGGCTTATTGTGGACCTGCCCTCCTGCGAAATGTCCATTGGGTCTCTGACCGTGGTCGGGCTTGTGGTGCCTTCCCCACGCCAGAGGGTGTCTGTGCTGGGTATCACTAGGGATCTGTCAAAAACAAATACTTCATGTTTGAGCACTTCCTCGGGTAAAGTCAATATGAGCAGGTAAAAACTGAACGAAAAGAATGAACGGCAATACTGCAGGTTGGGGAGAATGAACATAGAGTAATGGAGCAGAAGATGGAGATGATCCGTATCCTTTTCCAACCTAAACCCAACTCAACGCTCAATATAGCCCCTCATCTCACCAATCTTCACCTGAGCGTTCTTAACATTTGGTCACCCTTGCTGCCCTAATCCCCACCACCCTCTATGTATCAATCATCCCCTGCATTTATCCATCACCCTCACCAACCTTGATTTCTCCCTCACTCTTCCAAGTATCCTCAATCTCTTATATTTTACCCTAATCCTCACCATCCTCCATTTATCCTCATCCACTTCCATTCATGCCTCACTGCTCGATCTCCATTTAACCCGCATTCTGACAGCCCTTCAACCTTACCCCCTTCCACTTACCTCTCACCTTCCTCCATGTATCCCTTACCCTCCTCCAGTTAATTATCAACCTCACCCTGCACTTTTGCATAGTTCTTTCAATGATCATCACCCTCCTCCATTTATTCCTCATCACCCTCCCTTCATCACTCACCCTCCTCCATTTATGCCTCATCACCCTCCCTGCATCACTCACCCAGGAGTCCTCCATTTATTCCTCATCACCCTCCCTTCATCACTCACCCTCCTCCTTGTATCAATCACTGCCCTCAGTTTATCCCTCACCCTTCACAATCTGTCCCTAACCTATCCCTCATCACCTATTTATCCCTAATCGCCCTCTATTTATTCCTCACCCTCTTCCTTTTATTCCTCACCACCTTCCGTTTATCCCTCACCCTCCTCCATTCATCCCACACCACCATCCGTTTTCCCCTCATCCTGCTATGTCGATCCGTTAACCTCCTCTGTATACCTCGCACCGCCTTCCGTTTATCCCTCATTTTTCTCCAATTATGCCGCCACAGCCTTCTGCTTAGCTCTTGCCCTCTGCATATTCCTCTCCGTCTTTTATTTATCCCTCTACCTCCTTTGCTTATCCCTCACCATCCTCCGTTTATCCGTCAGTTTCAACCATTTATCCCTCAATGCCCACTGTAAGTGTTAATCCCTCCTCGCCATTTGTTTATCCTTCATCACCCTCTGTTTATCCCTCACCCGCCTCAATGTATTTTTCAAACTCATCTCTGATCTCCTTTCATTCCCTTTATCTGAAGGACACTTTTGTGCGAATGACATTTAAAGTGTCAAAGCGTCTCTCTCTCTTACTCACTCACACACACACACACACACACACACACACACACACACACACACACACACACACACACACACACACACTCAGAACTTACGGGTCTCTGCTTGCATTCGCTTCTTCTTTATTGTAATATTTAAACATCTTTGTGAGCTCGTCCATCTCGGTCTCATCTTTTTCCTGCACACAGAAAAGACACACGCATAGTTCAATGCCATTGCAGTGGGGAAAAAAAGGTTCATCAACTATCTCAACGGTTATCTCAGCTTTCCCTGGAAGGTTACTGAGGCTTACAGATGGATGGCATTGTAGTTTGAATGCTCTAGCTTCAACAAGAAGAGCAAATGTTTGATCAACTCCCCTTTTCAGTCTGAAGCCTGAAGTTATTTTCGCAAAGCCGACTTCAGGAAGTCATTTTCACAAAGCTTGCCACTGAATTTTTGGTTTAAGAAGTCAACTTCGGGCTCAATTAAGGAAAGCATTTACGATGCAGGGAGAGGGGTGTGTATGTGTGTGTGATCTTAATACACGTACACATTTATGAAAGGCATTGTTTCTGTCATCACAATGCCCTCGAAATTTGATGGAGGTTAACCAAACTTTTTGAATAAAAGAGAGCAATGAAAGGCTATCTGTCGGCAGTGCTTGAACGGCCCAGCCCAAAACACTAACAAGAATGACCTGACCTCCTGACACCTTGCGTTGTATACTGCAATTCACTCTTGGCTGGCACTTCAACTGAGCAGCTATCTCGCATTGAACGAGTTCAAAACAGTGCAACGTACTAAGGTAATCCTCCAGAAGAAGCTTAAGGGGAGAGATCATGCTACACCATTGCTGGGTCATCTCCACTGCTGGCTCCCATGCAGTGCAACCGAGAATAGAGTACAAGCTGGGCACACTTAATTGCTTTCCATCACTTTCATGGCACCTTCCTGCCTATTTGTCAGCAAAACAGACCAACTACTCACAAAGCAGGGCCGAGGTGCACCAACCAAAAGTAGGTGCCAGCCAAACGGGAGAGAACATTCCATTAAAAGAAAACTTCAGACCCACCTGTAGAAATCCGCGTATCACCCATAAAAGAACTGAAATACTTGAAGCAAGACATTTCCGCTGTTATATGATACGTGGGTGCGATGTGAAAGCATATGTGCCTTCATTAATGCCAAATTTGTTTGCTGTTGGTTGTCTGTTACAGTGCTTGATCCCAAGTGTGTGTGTGTGTGTGTGTGTGTGTGTGTGTGTGTGTGAGTGTGTGTGTGTGTGTGTGTGTGTGTGTGTGTGTGTGTGAGGTTGTTGGTTGTAAAATCTTATGTATGTATGCTTGTATTTTAATTTTACAATGGATAGAATGTGATGTGTAATAGTGTGATGCGCTTAAAATTGCTTGTAGTCTTAAAATAGAGAACGCCTGGCTGTTCGATGTTTCATTGTCCCCCCCCCCCCCCCCCCCGAAAGCCTGTGTTAAACCTGTATTCTATTTTAAATCTGTTTGCTGTGTATTAGACTTCATAATCAGTGCTTTGTAATTGTCCGACTTGTTAATGTATGTGAAATGTAGAACATTAATATCACATGCTTTTCGCAAAGAGCCCTGTGACTGCTATCTGGCCCGTAACTTGAACAGCGCTAAAGAAGAACGTTTTATTATTTTTACTCAACTCAACTCAACTCAAATTTTATTGGCTTCAATTTTCATAGAAGAATTTGTCTTGCGCTTGGGAGAAAGTAAGAGTATAACATATAAAAACAGCATTCATATCACATTTATCACATGTATTATTATTATCATCACATTGCTGAATCCTATTATTTTCCTAATTGCTTAACTCATTGTCTCCCAGGTACGGATATATCCGTACCCACACATATGGCTCTATCTGACCAGGTACGGATAATATCAGCTCAGACTGCTAGCTTCAGTCGCTTCCTGTATCTAACATCTGCATTCCAGCGTGTTGATACACAGTTTCTACACAGTTACTACTATTCTGAGTGACCTGCTGCAGCACAGCTGGTCTCGATTTAAAAAAAAACCTTGGTCAACATAGGTGGGGTAGAAAGTGTTAAGCGATTCAAAAACATCTGAGAAACCCTCCACATTTTGTGTGACAAATGGCTGGCCAGGCAGTCTAACACTGCATACATGTACTACAAAGAAGAGGAGTCAAGAGTTTAACACCATTCATGCACACAGACTTCCAGACCTGGGAACCCCTGTTTTGTACTTGGAATATTCTCAAACAAACTTGGCGTATTGTCAAAAAAAAGAGTGTACTCCACACAACATTTGAACATCGAGGATTCAAACATGCTTCGCACGCATCCGTTGCACCGTTAATTAAGTTTACCAATACATTTTAAACAAATTATTCTTTCAATGTTTAATGATAAACGCTGTAATCATTGATCAAATGCAGAGTTATAAAGTTATTTTTAATCACTTGAATAAACAGTGCCCCAGTAAAATTTAATATAGACAGGAACGCTCTTGTGAAGAAAAGTACTCCAGGAATTTTTCTCGTATTTTTTTTTAACCTGATCGTATTTTAGACAAAAAGGTGGACAAAATACGAAAATCGTATGGGTTCCCAGGTCTGGACTTCTCCGCCCGCTTTTGCTCGCCAGAAGTGCATGTGTGCATGCATGCCTGTGTGAAAGTGAATGCAGCATAAAATCGCCATATGTGTTTACATGAACATTTGTGCTTGATAAAGCAGAGAAAGGGCAACATGTTTTGGTCAGTACCCCCTCCGTGCTCTGCCTGGAGATCTGCTTGGCCAGCCGTTTCTTCTTCTTGTGCAGCGGCTTTGTCTCTATGATCATCTCTTCAAGTTCATACGTAGGGTCACAGTTTAGATGCTCCTTCTGCACAACCACAGGACAATGATGAAAATATACCGTAAAACAAATACACACACACAAACACACACACAAAAACACACACACACACACCAATACACTCACACTGCATATCAAGGGGCACAATTAAGTGATTCCCCGCTACGGCACCATACACACATATAGTCACAAGGAATTTGTCTCCCCTGTTCTATTGGGAAAATTGATGGTTCGTCTCAAGATAGAAGCTGCCAGTCCCCTGGCAGTCTTGTCTATTAAAGACATTTAAGCCTCAATCTTAAATGTTGTTATGTCGGGCGAACGACGTACTCCTGTATGCTGAATTGGTTTTATTCCTATTCAGCAGGCTACTGTGTCAGCATTTTGGGTTATTCTCAAACAGCTTGGTCGGGAGACAAAACACCCTGGATGATAGACCAGCACCGAAATTGGGGCGCAATTTCTAGCTCCAGTTTTCTTCAATTTTCTAGCTATACTAGTCACCTTGGTTTTGCTCGACCTACAACAGTAGCATAGCAGTTTCAATTTAAAAGCAATTCACTTTTTACATCGATTCGACGAGGAGAACGAAGTTTTGGTAGTGTCTGACGAGTCACATCGGAGTCGAGGGTAAGACAAAGGAAAACCGCGGAACCGGCGTCCACGACACCGTGACCTACTTTTTGCTGGGGTGTGGTGAGTGTTCACGGTAGGTAGGCAATACTTTTGACTGACACTTCTTCATGGGGAATCCAATCTCTAGGATACCACAACTTTCTCAGCAGTCGCCTTGTAGCTCGTGTATTTTGTAGCAAAATTCGGTCAGCATATTGAAAAGGGGTGATACATGCCGGGAGCTGATCGTCTTACGCACACTGTCGAAGTGACCGAGCAGCGCCACTCATAATAGTCGCAGAAAAGGGGGGAAGTTGGTGCTAGTAAAGGCCGGGGGCATGTTGTAATTTGCCTGGTCACGTTTACAGGGATAGGAGATGGACACCGCAGTCAATTTTGGTACAGCACGACAATTTGGAAAACACGACGGTTTCGTTTTGCCATGTAAGGGTAAATTAAAGGAAGGGAGGTAACTACCGGATAACAGAGTACCCGTCATAGGGGGTCACAAGTTACCTCCCATGTAGTGCTGTACTGTTTTCAATGGGAACTAAGGAATTCGAGGACACAGTGATTACTAATAATGAAGGAAAAGCAATCACAATAAGTTTGAAAAGTTTAATATCAAACGCAGACATGTTTTTAATTGTCGAATTTAGGGGGGACAAGTTCTACTAAAAACTACTTGGGCAAGAACCTTAAATAATTAGGGGGGGGGGCTAAAGCTGTGGTCTCATCGGGCTGGACCTTGCCGCTACAGAAACGGCAGAAGGAAGAACAACACTGGGTTCTAACACGGTAATTCAACTAGTTATAGTCTGAGTGTTACAGATGTCTGGGAGAGGACGACCTCAACGCCGGGGGGGGGGGGGGGGGCTGGCAGGCGACCAGCCAGACTGAGGTCACGCAGCCCAGTGCAGCAGCAAACAGGGCCGAGTGGGCATGGGCAGCCAGGACCGAGCCAGCGAGACGGAGACCATGGGCAGCCGGGAGCGAGACTGTGGCCATGGGCGGCCGGGCCCGAGCCAGCGAGACTGGTGGGTTGATGGGCGAGAGACCAGACAGGATGCGACAACATCGTCGGATGCCCGCACTCCAGCGCCCACGAGCGGAACCGATCCAAGTACACGGGAATTACGTGAGAGGCTGAGATTTTTGGAAGACGCTTTCGAGAAAGGGGCGGAAGGACACAGGGGTCATAGAATGGACCACCTCTCTATAACAGTGGCACATGATGTCAGAAGAAAGATTGTGGAGGGGAAATCCATCGACCTGGCAATTCTCCTTGCCAAATCCTTTATGGACAGGCAAGAGGACAGGCAGACAGTGGCCTATGTCTTGGAGTTCCGTATTGGAGCTGCAACTACAGCTGTCATAAGCGGTAGGACAATGGAAGAGAAAAAGATATTGGGAAGGTGGAAATCACAAGCCGTACGGGTATACATAAGGGTATAACTTAGGGAACCCAGTGACACAAGATGGCGGATTTTCACAGGTTTCGTAAATTGGGCAAGTTGTTAAAATCAATTCGCAACAATAACAAGTGTTCATCTGAAGGGGGGGGGGGGGGGGGGGGGGGTAAGTTAGGCGTATAATAGAATAACTTTTCATTTTAAGTTAATCTAGCAGTTGCTGTAACATAAGCAACGACAGCCGGTGCCTCGCCGCAGATGGTGTACACCTCAGCGAGTGGGGCAACACACTCTTTGTTGCGAACTTAGAGAGACAGCTCATAGGTATGAATTAGGGCGGGCAGATGTGGGGTAAATTGCTAGCAATTTGTTGGCATAAGATAGACATGGCCACAGGCGAAAGTAATTCTGCTTGGAAGCACACACTATTCAGTAACTTTAACGATATCTGCAGGATCAGTAACTTTAACGATATCTGCAGGATCCTCCCAGGATTGAGCCCTTACAAAAGGCCATGTTGTTGTGGCCTGGTTCAGTGGAGGAGGGTCCTGTGGCTGCACCATTACCGACCTGTATCCATTGCTAGTCTTTCTCACCCTGTGAGAGCCAGGGGTTGGCGTGCTAAACAGAGTGATTTGGTTGGTGGACTCCACCAGATTACTTCTGCAAGTATAGTACGTAATGGGCAAAACAGAGCTGAGACGTCAGCCAGGGGCCTGCTGATTCGCTGGTACAGATGAGGGCAATTGGATACAGAGAAGCGGAGGGGGTGCATTTCTAAATTTTGTGTTTAAAAAAGTGGATAATTGCTGCCTGTGGTTATGTCTATCTCCCCACTCTGCGCCCGATTATGCCAAAAAGTATTAACCTGATTGAACAACAATATGTTTGTTTTGAACTTATGTAATTGTGGCTGAGGAATAGTGACTCAGAACAGCTAAATGTTTGATTGTGCATGGATAGGTCAGGGGGTTTTTTTGCTTAAACTAAAAGAGGAATGTACAGCAGCAAGTTTGTTGCTCGTGGAATTTTGAACCCCAGTCAGGGGAGTTTGTGGACGTGTGGATACACATGTGTATATACCAGCTCAATAAATGTTGGAAATGTTACTACCAGGGTGAAGTTTTAGATGGTGCGGTATGAGGATGGAAGTGGTGTACGTGTGTATATGTGTAAATATGCGAGAGTGGTGTCGCAACATAAAGACATTTAAGCCTCAATCTTAAATGTTGTTATGTCGGGCGAACGACGTACTCCTGTATGCTGAATTGGTTTTATTCCTATTCAGCAGGCTACTGTGTCAGCATTTTGGGTTATTCTCAAACAGCTTGGTCGGGAGACAAAACACCCTGGATGATAGACCAGCACCGAAATTGGGGCGCAATTTCTAGCTCCAGTTTTCTTCAATTTTCTAGCTATACTAGTCACCTTGGTTTTGCTCGACCTACAACAGTAGCATAGCAGTTTCAATTTAAAACCACCCACCCACCCTTCTATAAGTTAAGGATAATTTTAATTTTATTTTAGTCAATTAAGTAAAAGGGGTTGAATCTCATTACAACGTGTTTTGGTTTTGTTGTTGTTTTTGTTTGTTGTTTTTGTGAATTTTTAATCATTTTATAGCTTGTGTTTTTGCATTACTGTTGTGTTACGGTGCTTTGTGGGGGCATAAGATAGACATGGCCACAGGCGAAAGTAATTCTGCTTGGAAGCACACACTATTCAGTAACTTTAACGATATCTGCAGGATCAGTAACTTTAACGATATCTGCAGGATCCTCCCAGGATTGAGCCCTTACAAAAGGCCATGTTGTTGTGGCCTGGTTCAGTGGAGGAGGGTCCTGTGGCTGCACCATTACCGACCTGTATCCATGCTAGTCTTTCTCACCCTGTGAGAGCCAGTTGGCGTGCTAAACAGAGTGATTTGGTTGGTGGACTCCACCAGATTACTTCTGCAAGTATAGTACGTAATGGGCAAAACAGAGCTGAGACGTCAGCCAGGGGCCTGCTGATTCGCTGGTACAGATGAGGGCAATTGGATACAGAGAAGCGGAGGGGGTGCATTTCTAAATTTTGTGTTTAAAAAAGTGGATAATTGCTGCCTGTGGTTATGTCTATCTCCCCACTCTGCGCCCGATTATGCCAAAAAGTATTTATTATGAGTGATTTTCCATAATTTTTTCAAGCTGCTCTCATTCGTAAACTGAGTGTCTAGTCTTTTCAGCTCAAGCATTCTTCTTCTTATGCATCCCAGCATTCTCTAATAGGCTATACATAAACAAGCTACAATTAAAGTGGCTAAGGCAATCAAATGGGAGGATCAGCGAACAAACTGAACAAACAGCCAATGTCTCAAAAAAGACCATATGAACTCAAGGGAGCATCAATTATGAAATAATCTGACACGAGAAACCCTGTGTTATTTACGTTTATAAATTAATTCTGGATTAAACGAACAACTTATATGGCAAACAGCCTATACAATTTGCATATTTTGCTTTTTATCATTACATAATCTGCTCCTTCTGATAACAAGACTTAGAGAAATCCTATGCTAGCAACAAGCAACAGTTTAATTCTCCAATACAAGGCTCGTACTTACAGAAGGAACAAATGATGCAGGATAACCGAGGTTGAGAACCGCATCAAAGTTTAATGATGACATGAACTTGTGTTCCTTTAATTTCTCAAGCGAACAGAGTCTGTCCTTTGGCTCAAACTCCAGTAACTGCACAGTACATGTTCACACAGTTCAATTCTCGGCAAGTTCCAGTACAAACACAATGTCATATTCAATGTAAAGACAATTTGTAATCAACATCAACATCAGCAGTGTCACCATAGCTGTTTCTCCGCCACTCTATTTCAAAGCCTTAAGGACAAGCACAAATGATGATGATTTAATGATGTCGGTACCTCTTATCTGTTGAGACCAATAGTGGCTCGCTACATGACAAGCAGCCCAATCCCTGCCACGTGGAAACTAATATATGACACCTGATTCACTTACGCCGTTTCGTTAAAGGCACAGTAAGCCTCCCGTAAACCATCACAGAGCTCCCCGAGCGTCTAAATACAGTACAAGCATACTTCCATTTGAACGCTCACCGAACGGGAACATCCTGGCTGCTTTCTGTCGAGCGTGAGACATTTTCCAAGAATTTATTTTCGTAGACTTGTTCCGTTAACAACAACGGCGCCTCGTTTTTGCGCCAGGCCTAACTTTTAAAATCTAAATAATAAATTGACAGCTTGTTACACAAACATTCTTTAATCATAAAAGAATTCGTTTTTCATCAAGACAAGATCAGAACAATTCGAAGTTGTGAAAGTTTAAAAAAAGAAAAGCCCGGAAGCAGGGTCACGCAAGGGTCGTAGCAGACAAACGGCCGGTTTATCAGTGCAAATCGCCGTTCCTCTCAACAGTCAAAAGCCATCGCTAGAGTTCTTGTGAACCACAGCCGTTGTTTCGTGCATAAAAAAACGTGCTATTGTAGATAAGCTCACGTCGAGTCACATTCAAATGACTAACTATGACGACTGCATTGTGAAAAGGGAAAACTGGATCACACGGGTTCACGATGGCTCAGGGGTAAGATAAACCACGCAAAAATAAATTCTTTGAAAATTGTTCGCTCTTTACGGAGGGCACCTAGGATGTTCTCAATTGGTGAGTGTTTAAATGAAAGGGTGTTTGTACTGTGTGTAAAAGCCTGACCGTATCTGTGATGGTTTACGGGAGGCTTACTCTGCCTTTAACGCTACCTGCCACAATAGGTACTGTTTTCCTCATCCGTTTCCTTCTTCATCACGATCATCGTTATCAATGTCTTCGTATCATATTGTAGATGTCATCATCTTGATAATCGTCTTCATCATCACGATCATCATCATCGTCGTCGTTATTATCATCATCATCATTGTCGTCGTTATCATCATTATCATCTTAGTCGTCGTCGCCTTGACTCACCATCATGAGGAGGTCCTTGAGAGCGTCGCTGACTCGGTGCAGGTCCAGTGGCTGTCCCCGTGCTGCTGTCATCATGGCCCACACCTCGCTTGCTGACGTGTTGTGGGAAATGGAGAACGGTCTCTGCACACAGTTAGCAGTTACATGCACCCTCTTTTCTCAGCTTCAGCAAAGTTCATGGTGTATATTTCAATTTGCAAACAGAATTCGCAAGATCAAACATTCAGCTTGAGAATGACGGCAATTTACAGGCATGAAAACTGAAAAAAAAAAAAATACTGAAAAAAAAATTCGAAGGCGCGTAGCGCCAAGTTTTGCAGGCGCGTAGCGCCAAGTTTCGCAGGCGCAAAGCGCCAAGACTTCTAGGGGAGTCCGGGGGCATGCTCCCCCGGAAATTTTTTTTTTCAAGGGTGCAATTTGGTGCAATCTGGGGCTATCTGAAGCCTTAAAATTGGATTCAAACATGGCCCCAAAACTATTTTACTATAACTGTGACTAGGAAAAAAAAAAAAAAAAAAAAAAAAAAAAATTAAAAAAAAAAAAAAAAAAAAAGGAAAAATACGGAAATTAAAAAAAAAAACGGTTTATTTTTTTCAAAAATACGGAAAATACGGAGAATTTTCATGCCTGAATTTACAACACCGAGGGCAGTGGAGCCTCCGTGACACCACAGTCATTTTTACTGTATCTCTATAATAAGATATTTAAAAAAGCTCAAGAAGGCAACCCTCATGGTCAAGACTTTTCTGCACAATTCCACTGCACAACAAAATCGCTGATTCAGAACAATCTTTCCATGCAGTGTGAAACATGCACCTAGGACTTCAAACTTAATATGGTGGCCATTTCAGCGGATGCCCCTTATCAGGCTAATGTTGCTACATTGCAACAGTACAGCAAACTTGTTTGAGGTGCTTTTAATGAAAGAACAGCTCCTACCAATTAAAGCACATCTAGTGACATCGGTAACCCTTTCACAGCACCACTCTCATTTCTATCAGACTATTACCTCTGCCTCAGAAAACATGTACGTTAAGAATCATCGAATGTGGCACAACTGATCATTTCATTTCAGAATTGTTTATGTCATCAGGTCAGTAGAAAACAGTCCAAAAACTATAAATGATAGCGTGATGGTAATTACTGCAACGGCTTGTATCGACCCACAAGACTTGCCTTGCTTAATCATGTCCGACAGGCGGAAACCAAAAGTTTGTGTTCTCTGTTGTTTTTATACTTGTATTGATTTTTGTCCTTCTGCTTTGCTGGTGCTCAAGAAGGTCCTTTTCATCACTGCATGACTCTTAATTTGCTTGAACCTACAGGGCGTTCTCATGTACAGTTGAAAATGTCCTTTTTCTGTTTGTGATGTTTTTGTTTTTGTTGTTTTTTGCAAGTATTTCTGAGTGCCAGCGTTCTGTTTGTGTTAAATTGTGGCTGAAAATAGAAACTCTAGCTTCAAAAACATTTGAGAAAACCTCACCGGTAAGTGCTTTTGTTCACGGGCGGCTGCCGCCTGTCCATACAGGCTGCTCATTACTATGACACTGATTACTCAGGTGAGCCAACAATCAAAAGTCTGGCTGTTTCTGTGTAAGCACAAGTACTTTTTAGCGGAATTAATTTTGCAGAATGACCTGGTTGTCACTTACGAAATCATTTCAACAACACATTCAGTGCACACAAAGCAGAACGATTGATTTTTGTTATTTGTCTTAATGGAATGATTCGCTGATCTGAAAAAGGTCTGGACAGATATGTGGTGGTGAACATATGAAGGAGTGTACCTTTAAGAATATGTACATCAACAAATTACCACACACACACACACACACACACTTACCCGCCTCTTGAGAATTTCAAAGATGGAGATACCGAGGGACCACCAGTCAACAGGATAACTGTAGCCACGTCTCTCATTGATAGCAACGCCAAACGTTTCAGGGGCTGTAACAATTCATCACAACAGATCATTTCATGAAATCGATTTAAAGCTACTATGGCCTGCATGTGCTAAAGTATACCCTCTATGTATTTCTAATGTCAAAATTGTCAGAACATAAAATAAGGCCCTCGACGCACTGGTTTTTACCAAGCCCTCAAGTACACCACGTGCTTCTTGATGCAACTGTGATTAAACATCCTCTGTGGCCAATGAGGGAAATGTAAAAATCATCATCACTTGCTTCCTAATTGCACGACCTTTAAAAATAACTCATGAAACTGCATGGCATTCTCATGGGTGCAACCTGGAAAATTCCAAAAACCGGCAAAAGTTGGGGTCCAGCTTTTTTTAGTATTTAAAATGCCAAAAAAAACCTCTCCTGGAACAAAAACATCGGCAGCCGATGAAACCAAAAACCGGCTGCCGGCGTGTAGCCGGCAGAGTTGCACCCATGCATTCTGTACAGACAACTTGTTTTAAACTCTGCCTTACATTTCACAGTGTAATCACAAAGCCGGAGCAATATAGCACGGAAAATGATTTAGACCATGATCACAAAGACCAAGCCAACTTCTCCACTCATCTCACAATAATTGCAGACAGGATCAGTAATAAAAAAAAGACAGATAACAAGAGGGGGGAAAACGTCCAGAAGTAAAGACGCGCCTCTATCCATCAGTGTGTATAGCTTCACAGAAACATCATGGTGGACATAAGTAAAATATCTGTTTGATGCGAGAAAAGTCGGTTTCCTAATTGCAACAGAGAAAAAGACCATCCGACGCACAACACAGCCTTCCACAGACTCGTCCACCAATACACTAACAGTAGTAACCCAAACGTACTGCACCAAAGAGGATCCAATTAGATCATGCTAGGACCTCTGGCCTTCTCTTTGATAAAGGTTCCAGCAATCTTTGGCTTGATGCACGTGCTAGAGTTAAGGGTATGTTGCAAGTGTGTGTGTGTATGTGTGTGTGTGAGAGAGAGAGAGAGAGGGAGACAATGGCGACTGCAATGTAGCTGGCACTGGAGACCCTGGGATAAGAAATAAAGAAAACCGAAAAGATCACAACATAATGAGTGACAGTGTGACTAAGGATTGTTCAATCCATCAACGTTATCATTTTAGTTCTCTTTGCTACATTGTCCCTATTAGTGTTAAAGCATATAAAAAGCAAGTGAAACGGCGCATTTAGATATCTCAGAGCCTACAAAGGCATCCTCCAATACATTATAGGCTGTGCGATTTAAGTTGAGTAATACGGTCGCACCAGAATACACATACCACATTTCGTTGTGTATAGTTGCAAGCATCAGTTGCCTACTACTGGATTTGACCATGAATACTTTATTTGAGTGTATTATGATGTGTTTGAGGCTGTACCTTTATAGGGTTTTTTCCCTCGGTGTGTGTGTGTGTGTGTGTGTGTGTGTGTGTGTGTGTGTGTGTGTGTGTGTGTGTGTGTGTGTGTTGTTTATATTGTTATTTAATGCAACAATTTTTTTAATCTAACAAAAAAACAACTTCACTTTAATGCTGTTTCTTTCCATGATGATTCATTGGATCCTTTAGCTGGCAAAAAATGACACACATGTACTCAAGCTTGTTCATAAGACAGTACTAAGAAGCATTATCAGATTTTAACATGCGTTTTTCGTAAAACGAGGTGCTTAGGCAACATTCCAGTGTTCTAGATGAGCGAAAGTGTAGCAAAGACCTGTACGCGTACGTGTAGATATATTACGTCGGCTGTGACTCACTTTTGTTCTCCAATGTTCCAAATCATACGTTGTTTTGCTCCCACCAAGACGTGTACATCTTGGCAAACACGTGACGTAAAAACTAGATTTGATGACGTTATCCGTACACGTTCCGGTACACGTGCTGAAAAGTTCCACATCTAGATCTGTCTAATTTGTTCTTTACCTTATACGCGTATAAGAAAAACAACTCTATCGTACCTTGTTTCTGTGGTTCCTAAGTTATTTATGTCTTTCTTTATACATGCGCTATATAAATATTATGCATTATTCCCCCCTCTGCTTCTTTCTCTCTGTAAAGGTGTAGGGCTAGTTATTTTTCGGTAACTTACCCAACAACCAAAATCACTTACCCAACAACGGGCCTGAATCCTCGATAGCTCACAGGTTGATGAGTTAGACTTTGAGGGAACTACTTTAGCGATTGAAAAGTTCCGAACGCTCCAATGTACGAAATATACATCTCCAGACCAAACAATACAAACATACTGCATTTAAACTGGCAACTACAGGCTTGAATACATTAATCTCCATATAAAATACAAGAGGAATACCCGGCTTCGCCGGGGTGAATCGCGAGACAGCGACAGACAGCGTGGCGGTTCATCACAATCACCTTTGAAGGCGAAGTCCTGTCAAACGGGATTGAGAATTTTAGAGCTTATTTCTTAGCCCTATATTATCTGTCAGAACAGAACTCTACAATCCACAGGTTTTTGCCCACACACACACACACAAACACACACACAGAGAAGCCGTATATATATATATATATGTATATCTATATCTATAAATATATAGAGATAGGTGAGAGTGTATTTTTCGCGTGGCTATAAATTGATTCGACCTTTTCACTTTGACAGTAAGAACAACTTACGGGTGCAAGGGAAGCGTTCTGGACAGCGCAGTGACATTCTAAAAAAAGTAACTCAGAAACGGGAATTTGGGGTGAACGGCGCTACAATCCACAGGTTTTTGCCCACACACACACACACAAACACACACACAGAGAAGCCGTATATATATATATATGTATATCTATATCTATAAATATATAGAGATAGGTGAGAGTGTATTTTTCGCGTGGCTATAAATTGATTCGACCTTTTCACTTTGACAGTAAGAACAACTTACGGGTGCAAGGGAAGCGTTCTGGACAGCGCAGTGACATTCTAAAAATAGTAACTCAGAGACGGGAATTTGGGGTGAACGGCGCGAGACAGAGACAGACAGCGTGGCGGTTCACCACAATCACCTTTGAAGGCGAAGTCCTGTCAAACGGGATTGAGAATTTTAGAGCTTATTTCTTAGCCCTATATTATCTGCTGTGGCTTCTCAAATGCCAGAACATACAGACAGATAAATGATAAAATCGTTTATTTAACGTCACTCTGTAAAAACATTGGCGACATTTGTCTTAGATTAAGAACACACACAGGCACGCACACAAACTTTCCCTTTATGTACAGTGGTTCACCACCCTCCCGCCCCCCGCATACTCTCGCTCATCTAATTAAAAATGGTGTTAAGAGATACTTGGATATAAAATGGTATTTTTAAAAGTTCTGATAAAAATATATAGTAGCTGTATGAGAAGCAATGGCGTCAGCCGCAGCAACGTCTCTTCATATCCAGGGACCAAGTGGGTGCGTGTGCATAAGTCCAGCGATAAGTTTGGGACCTTGCCACCCAAGGTCTTTATTAAAACTTAAAAGATAGCTTAATTTTTCCTTTGAGGTATTTGGCAGAATATTTCTATTTGAGTTTATAAACTGAGTCAGGGGTTGAAAGTGGCATGAGTTCAAATCACACTCCAAAGTCAAATGAGCAATGGTGAGGTCGGATTGACAGGTGCGTCTTAATTAAGGTACACTAAATTCCCCAAATTCTTCAAATCGGCCGAATTCGACAACAACAAAAAATCCAAAATGGCGGCGTGGACACTATATGTTTAAGCTCTAGAAATTGGTAATTCCCAGCTTCTGCCCTCAGGCGGTTAATCCTTTTTATTACACGTGGGCATGCATTATAGGTGTTCATCTGTTTTGATGGGGCTTCCCGAATGAGCCAACCAGAGCGTATAGCCTTGAAGCAGATCCATCGAGAACTTTGGCCGTGCATCGCGAAGACACAGATACACAGACACACACACACACACACACACAGACACAAGTCGTATATATATATAGATATGAGTTTGGTTGCCGGTTTTCTAAATCCAAATCTAACGATCAGTGCAGAGAAACTCGCTGTAGATCTCTTATGAGTGCACGCAAACTCCCAAGGCAAGTAACTCTCGTACGACAAGAGTAGTTCCCCTTACAAATTTTCTGAACTGAGTTGCTTGGACAAGAGACTGCTATCCGACGGTTAGTTTTTGACAATATTTCATTTTATAAACAGATCACACGCAACCAAATGCACACATCGCATCAATTTAAAGAACATACAGCGGTTTCATACACTATTTTGCCCCAGAAAACAGAACTTCATACAGTTTTTAACGTTGGAACACGGGTACAAAAGTTCGTCTGCTTGTCCCATTCGAAGAAAGAACATTTCCTAAGCGATACCAAAACATGACCAGAACACACACTATCTGCCTTTACCGGCACAGCAGAATAACAACATAACTGTGTACTTGATTTTAGTCCAAAACAGGGAAACTGACAAGAAGTGTTAACAGAATTGATTGATTTTCCCTGAACCTATACAACCGCGCATTATTCAATCGCCGCGCCAGCGCAGGTAGACTGGTTGAGTGATTTGGATTCGATCAAACTTTCGCACAAAAACTCCTCTTTTCTTTGAATAACTGAAGAAAGGAGGAATAAAGAGGTTACATACCTCGTCTCAGTGATTATTAAAAATAATGATGTCAGTTCGCGGTCATGAAAAAGCTCGCTGAAGCTCGCATTTTTCATGATCCGCTAACTTCGACCATTATTTTTGATAATCACTGAGACTCGGCATGTAACCTCTACTTATTATTATTATGATTTCTTTGGGAACAGAATGGCTTTATAGCATGCACTGAAGACCACATCGTTCAGTCTCCTCCAACCATTAAGTTTCAAGTTTCCATGCACTGCCCTGTACCGCAATGACCAGAAGGAGCCTGCAAATCCAGCTTCTTCATCATTCATCCAGTTGCTGTTCCAAAAGTACTTGGTTTTTTTTATTGATATGTGTATGATTGCACCGTAAATAATGTTATGTTGTTGTATTTTCTTCCAATGATTGTACAGCGCTTTGAGCAGAGTTAAACCCTGGATACATGCGCTTTATAAAATAATATTATGCATTATTATTATTTTTACTTGTTCAACGTCATCGTTCGCTAACACCGCCTTTGCGCAACTTGTTGTCGTTTGCCATAGCTCACTCTGCCATTCAAAAGACCACCACAGGGTCTCCATGCCTACACGGTAACCAACTCACGTCCAACACTGCTCATAATAGTAAGCATTGCCCATTGGCAAGGTAGAAAATAACCTCGCCTGGACCCCCCGCGGGTTAAGCCCTGTCCAGACTTGGCCGCCGTTTTACGCTCTATGCGCCGCAGGCCGTTTTGTGCGTCGCGCGGGATTTGCCAAGTGGCCACACATCGACGATTCTTTTCACAACGCGGTATCAGTGCAGCGGGTCAGCTGACAAGAAGGTTCAGTTGAATTCGACTGCCGCGCCGCGAGCAGCTGACGTCATCGCTCTGGTTTGCTCTGATTGGTCAAATTTCCGTCGTTCTATGCCTGTGTCATAGAAATTAGAACACGCGCTATTCTTCTGCAAATAACGCTTCGCGATCATTGCACGACGCGGTGCGCCCAACGGGGCCGTTTTGAGCATAACTCAAATGTGGACAGGGTCGGACGGGAGTGTATGGACGGGCCTTAAGGGGGAAGAATTTACCCGATGCTCCCCAGCATGTCGTAAGAGGCGACTAACGGATTCTGTTTTTCCTTTTACCCTTGTTAAGTGTTTCTTGTATAGAATATAGTCAATTTTTGTAAAGATTTTAGTCAAGCAGTAAGTAAGAAATGTTAAGTCCTTTGTACTGGAAACTTGCATTCTCCCAGTAAGGTAATATATTGTACTACGTTGCAAGCCCCTGGAGCAAATTTTTGATTAGTGCTTTTGTGAACAAGAAACAATTGACAAGTGGCTCTATCCCATCTCCCCCCTTTTCCCGTCGCGATATAACCTTCGTGGTTGAAAACGACGTTAAACACCAAATAAAGAAAGAAAGACCGGGCTCGCCTGGGAAGTTACGTTATAATAATGATGCCGATAATTGTGAACATCCATCACGTTTTTCTCAAGCAGCCAATGTGTACCGGAATGAACAACCCGGACCAACAACCTGGACCAAATCCGTTGCACATTATTTTTCTCATTTCGGCCCGAACAAATGAACAAACGAAATCAAAGGACTTCAGTGTGACATTCTCCTTTTCCCCTCACTCACCAATTTCATGAGCGTACTTATTGATGAGGTGAAGAGGAGGTAAAAGGGGGGGGGGGGGGGGTGGGTGGACTATGGGAGGGAGGGAAAAACCAGGTGTTGCCAAACACGTGTTTGTAAAAGTTAATAAATCAGCAATCAAGCAAACCAACAAATAAGGTTGGGTGAGAAGGAGAGAGAGAGAGAGAGAGAGAGAGAGAGAGAGAGAGAGAGAGAGAGAGAGAGAGAGAGAGAGAGAGAGAGAGAGAGAGAGAGAGAGAGAGAGAGGAACTTATACACACAAGGATACAACACGTTATTGACAGAAACAGAAAGCCAGACAGAGAGGAAAAGTGAACCTTAGACAACAAGGCCAACCTTACCCATATAAGGCCATGTGCCAGATATAGAAGTTGCGTATTCATTTTCGGACAACTGAGTGGCGATGTTGAAATCCGTCACGTGACAGTGTCCTGAGATAAGAGAGAACAACAATCATGAAGCAAAGACGTGGAACATAATTATGGGACATAATCAGGCATGCCAATTAGCCACGGATAGGTTGATTACTATCATGTTTTGAACACCCCAGCTGCTTTTCACAGAAACGTCTTTAGGTGTGGTGTAGTGCATACGAACTATAATGTCGTCTGACAAAATGGTGTAATCCAGTCTTACTCGTTGAGCTGGATGTTGTATCCTTCTCTATATTAATCGTAGACAACTTTTTCTTTCTCTCTCTCATTCTAAGTTTTCTTTTCTTTTTGTCCTTGTTTAGATAAAAGCAATCATGAAAGCATTATGTTTATAAACATCCACGGAACTCGAACGCACGCACGCACATTTTAGGGAGAAGGAAAAGAAGACATCATACCTTGTTCATCCAGTAATATATTGTCTGGCTTGATATCTCTGAAAGAAAAAGAAAGAAACGGATCAGAAGAAAAAAAGGACTAAGTATCATATTGCATTGTGTTCTACTTTCTGTGCCATTTTGTCTCCCGCTCCGTGTGCAATCAATAGCGGGAAAATACCATTCCCAAGGCAACAGCAGCAGAAGCAGGCTCCAGCAGATAAAACGCAAACAAATTGGACAGTCCAAGTGTTTCCCAAACTATCTGAACGGTGGCTGTGCAAACAACTCGGCGCATCAAATTCTCTTTAAGTTTACTTCCGAAATAAAGAATAGCAGGATATGTTTTTTTAACCTTGCAATTGTTTGAGCTTTCTAAAAACCGTGTGTTGAAGCAAGCAATCGCCAGATTTTTGCGATCTTCTAAACACCTATTTCAGTGGAAGCAATTTCAGTACTCGCAAGAACAACATTATGAGTTATTTCTAATGTGCTGACTGTTAGCAAATGATAACAAGACATGTCGAGAAAAAGATATCAAGCATGAGCCTTTTAGGCGAATGCTGATATCATTTGTGAAACAATCATGTCTGTTATCATTTGCTAAACAGTCAGCATATTAGAAATAACGGTTTTATTACCGTTTAATCCGACCAAAAGAAATTTCGAAGCGACCCCGCGAATTAGACAGAACAGCCGCAATGGGAACTTGAGGGCTTCTACCTCATTATGCCTGTCAGTCAAAGAATTCTCGTGACCTGAGTCAGCCAATCAGAGTAATTAACACACCTGACGTGATGAATATTCACAGGTCAAATGCCTTTGACACACAACAATCTCACAAGATAAACCATACATGTTGAACATGCGTTTCGGTTTCTTCGCTTTTTCTCGTTGAACAGAGAGCGACAGATTTAGAACCGACTCCAGACGGATGGGAAATGACGTAAAGATACATTTGATGTAAAGCGAGTGACGCAATTTCACTTGATTTTTGCGAACTTTGATCATTTAGATTTCAAGTGAGCGGTCGGCATTGCACACTCAGACGATGGGCGGTGCCTTGCTGTTCCGTAACGCACCCACCGACAAAACTCGCTTTTCGGTATTTTTTAGATAAAGAGAGTATTATCTGACAGCATTTGAAGTGTCATTCTTTAGAATAAATCACGCTGATATTGTTGAATTACATGTTTACTTTGTCTTGTTAATTTTTAGCGTGATAAACAAAAAGGGTCCCTGCCTGAACGTTATAACATTTAGAGTGTCACCTAGAATCCGTCCTGATTGGTCAAAAAGCCATATGGGGCACTGAATTGGTAATAAATGCTTACAACATGAACATTGTTGAAAAAAACACGTGATTTTGACAGGGATTCATATTAAAATCAAAGTGAAAAGAACGTGCACTATGATAAAGTTGAACAATAAGTGTTTTTGAAGTTTCTGTATAACACAGTGCAGTTTTTGTATTACACGATCAAAAGATCCTTCTCTCTGTCTGTGTAACTTACTTAAAAGCAACAGCATCTGTTTTAACAACAACAAAAAACAAGAAGGGCAAAGCCCATACGACTCACATGCTTGACCTTGACCTTTACATGACCTTGACCTTCAAATAACTAAACCTAGCAATGACATCATACACCAAGAACTGCTTTACACATTTTTCCTACCAAAATACATGTGACCTTGACCCAAGGTCAAGGTCATCCAAGGTCATGCAACACAAAGCTGTTAATTCAAGACATAGGAAGTACAATGGTGCTTATTGGCTCTTTCTACCATGAGATATGGTCACTTTTAGTGGTTCACTACCTTATTTTGGTCACATGTCATAAGGGTCAAAGTGACCTTGACCTTGATCATATGTGACCAAATGTGTCTCATGATTAAAGCATAACATGTGCCCCACATAATTTTTAAGTTTGAAACAGTTATCTTCCATAGTTCAGGGTCAAGGTCACTTCAAAATATGTATACAATCCAACTTTGAAGAGCTCCTGTGACCTTGACCTTGAAGCAAGGTAAACCAAACTGGTATCAAAAGATGGGGCTTACTTTGCCCTATATATCATATATAGGTGAGGTATTGAATCTCAAAAACTTCAGAGAAAACGTGAAAAATGTGAAAAATAGCTGTTTTTTAGGCAACATTTATGGCCCCTGCGACCTTGACCTTGAAGCAAGGTCAAGATGCTATGTATGTTTTTTGGGGCCTTGTCATCATACACCATCTTGCCAAATTTGGTACTGATAGACTGAATAGTGTCCAAGAAATATCCAACGTTAAAGTTTTCCGGACGGATGTCCGGACGGACGTCCGGACGGGGGGGACGGACGGACGGACGACTCGGGTGAGTACATAGACTCACTTTTGCTTCGCATGTGAGTCAAAAAGCTACTTCAAATCTTATGAATTATGAATTGAGCAAGTGTTGACAAAGATGCATTGTATTGTTTTGTATTGTTTTGCATTGTAAGTGGTTTGATTGCTTTTAGTACTGGTCAAACCTGTGTAGGATGTTCTGTGAGCGGAGGTAGTCAAGGGCCAGGGCGAGCTCCGCGATGTAGAGCTGGATGCACTCCTCTGTGAAGACCACCTCCTGGTTCATGTGAAAGCGGAGGTCACCCCCCAGCAGTAGGTCCACCACCATGAACATGTCTTCCTCGTCCTGTGCACCACATACATACAGATATGCAGACCCAACTTACAGATTACAGGCGATGAAATTCACCACCATCAACATGTCTTCTTCATCTTTTGACACACACACACACACACACACACACACACACACACACACACACACACACACACACACACACACACACGCAAGCACACACGCACGTACGTACGGGCGCACGAACAATTGGACAGACTACAGTGCTCAAACGAACGTAACATGCTTGGAAGGAAACAAGAGAACCGTTACTTTAGATAATATTTTCCTGAAATGACTAGAAAGTGCGGTTAGGTGAGTGACCTAAAAGAGGATAAGAATAGGTTTCACGGTTTCAGCAGTGCTAAAAGTCAATGGGCATAAGCATGTAAGTTTTATTTTCGACTTGCAAGATGGACGAAAACAAGGTGAAGGGGATCACTGACCTATAAAGCAACAGTAGATTGGATGACTGGTCTAACCAAAGAGCTTTTCTCTACGGATTTCTGTTGCGGAAAGCTCTTTGATTTGTCTGAATGAAGGGCGTAATGAACCATAATGATGGGAAAAGACGGAGGTGACGACTATGCTCAGCCCGGCTTATATGTGCAACAAATGCGGTGTTTGACAGAACTGCCTGGAAACTCAATACAAAATAGGCTAGTCATCCTACTGGAAGAATGACAAAAGAAAAGAGGTAGTTCTCATCCTTGATTTATGACGGAAAGGTACGATGACTGCAACTGACCTGAGAGTATGCGCTAGGCCAAATTAAAGAAATCATGGAATGTAACTAACCCAGAAGTACTCAGAGGAATTGGTACCCTTCTTTCCGTGTAAACAATCATGCACACCAATAATAATAACAGCAACAACACACCTGTTGATACTTTTGCGGGGAATCAGACCAACCTTTCAACCGGAAGGATAAAACACAAAAAAATCAACCGCTTGGCTGCTTTCGTGCGGAGTGGGATTTCTTCTTTGAATAAATGTTGCACATTGACACAGGTGTCACAGTCAGTTTCAAAATAAATTATTCAGAAATGAAAGAAAGTAAGACAAGTCGCGTAAGGCGAAATTACTACATTTAGTCAAGCTGTGGAACTCACAGAATGAAACTGAACGCACTGCATTTTTTCACAATGACCGTAGTCCGCCGCTTCTGCAAAACGGAGTGAAACTGACGAGCCTGTTCAGCGCGGTAGTGGTTTCGCTGTGCTGCATAGCACGCTTTTCTGTACCTCTCTTCGTTTTAACTTTCTGAGCGTGTTTTTAATCCAAACATATCATATCTATATGTTTATGGAATCAGGAACCAACAAGGAATAAGATGAAATTGTTTTTAAGTCGATTTCGGAAATTTAATTTTGATCATAATTTTTATATTCTTAATTTTCAGAGCTTGTTTTTAATCCAAATATAACATATTTATATGTTTTTGGAATCAGGAAATGATGTAGAATAAGATGAACGTATATTTGGATCGTTTTATATAAAAAATACAATTATTACAATTTTCAGATTTTTAATGACCAAAGTCATTGATTAATTTTTAAGCCACCAAGCTGAAATGCAATACCGAAGTCCGGCCTTCGTCGAAGATTGCTTTACAAAAATGTCAATCAATTTGATTGAAAAATGAGGATGTGACAGTGCTGCCTCAACTTTTACAAAAAGCCGGATATGACGTCATCAAAAGTATTTATCGAAAAAATGAAAAAACACGTCTGGGGATATCATTCCCAGGAACTCACATGTCAAATTTCATAAAGATCGGTTTAGTAGTTTGGTCTGAATCTCTCTACACACACACACACACGCACAGACAGACACACACACACACACATACACCACGACCCTCGTCTCGATTCCCCGGGCTCTATGTTAAAACATTTAGTCAAAACATGACTAAATGTAAAAAGCCGGCTCTTCCGTAAAAGCAGCCAGACTGTAGAGTTTTGGAATGTGTCCCCTTGGTAAATGAAAGGATGATCTAATGCCTCGTCAAAGCTTTGGAGGGATCTATGTTGACTGACAAGATGGTTCACACAGGGATGACAGTATGACGGTATCTTATTGCGGCATGTAGCCACTAGTGAGCGCAACTGACCTGAAAGGCGTACCAGAGGTTGACCAGGAAGGGGTGGTCGAGACATGTGAGCATGTTGAGCTCCCTGATGACGTTGTTGATGGCCTGCTGGCGGGCACACATGGCTTTATTCATGTACTTCATGGCGAACATGCGCTTCGTGTCCTTCTTCTGCACGATGCACACCTGCACGCACACACATAAATACGCTTGCGTTACAAATGACATTCACTTACAAACAAACAAACAAATCCAGTTTTAGAAAGCATCTGCAATCACGTGACTCTTACTTGGCAAGCGACGCAGTACGTTGAAATGTGAATGCAAATGAAAATCGATTTTTTTGTTTTGAAAACACTGAAGTTCTTAATTTATGATAGCACCCTCAGTTCTCGTCCTTTTCTTCGAATGTCAGTTCTGTCTGACTGTAATCTTCTCACAAACCCGAGAATCACGAGTTTTGTCTGCAGCTTTGGTGAAATCTTTGAGTGTTGTGTTTCTGCACTGGACGCTTTTTCTTCTCATAACATGCTCAATACGCCAAAATTATACTCTCAAAGATAAGTCGATCAGTAACAACATAAAATGCCAACAAAGAACCCCCGGTGCTACAATCGTATACATATACAAACACTCCAAGAAAAGCGAGCTAAAACTCTCCTAACAAGAGTGGAAGAAGGTGGCATTTCAAGGGGTTCTTGCGAGCACAAAAAGTTTGAATAGTATATTTGATATGAATACGAAGTCTTAATCGATACTACAAAAGCACAAACTTGTATCCCAAAAGACATGGTTTGTGTCTTGACTGCAAGATTACCAACACTTTAAATTTACAAATTTGCAAATCTTAGAGCGGATGGCAAACGCATTTAAACTCAACACACACACACACACATTTTCAATAGGAAAAGTAAATGTTATATACGACTCCCCTTTGTCATGTCCCATCACAGTGGACCCCCCCCCCCCTCCCCAAATACAATGTAGAAGACTCCCCCCCCCCCCCCCCCGATAGAAGTTCCCCTCCCTCAGTTTTCTCAGCTTTTCGGTTTTTAAACTCTGTAAATTTACCCCCATTTTAACCCATATGTGCCCACCGTCCCACATGGGACGCTATCTTTTAGTGGAGATTATAAATTAACTGAACCCAATAAAGTGGTTTTCATTCCCCATGACATATCAAGGGAGGCTACGTGTGTCCAGTTTTTGTGTTGAACGGGATGTATCTCCCTTACCGTTTCACACAGGTGCAGCCATTTGCATTTTTTGGTCTGAATTGATGAGCAGAATATGGCAAGCAGTAAAAGATAAGTTGTTATTTTCTTTACCAAGGACTTTTATATATCAAACAAAGAATAAATAATGGAGATACTGATGTTATCTGAATATGGATTTCGCGGATTGTTTAAAAAAAAGTTTTGCTTGCATCTGTGAGTGTTCGAAGTGCCGTCCCATATATGGGACCGTGGGCACGAGAGGGGTGTTTTTTTTTAACACATACAAAGAAGGATTTGCTTCTCTTGTCTTCCAGACTCTATAATGTCAACGAAGTTTTATCAATGCTGGAAGATGACAGCAGTGTCCAGGAAGCCTCTGTCTTCATTGAGCCACCTCCTGTGACTGAGGACACTGATGAAGACAGCGGAGAAGAAGACGGGGAAGGGACAGTCTCCAACCTCAATGGCCGTCAGCTGCGGGCGCCTGCTTCTGCCACAGTTGTCAGGAATGGTCAACGCCAGCCACTTTATGAACCCGAGAATGACAGGTCTTCAGATAAAGAAAGAGTAAGATTGGACATAAGCTTGTGTAAAACAGTAATCTAGGGTTATCTGTAGTGGAATTATCAATGCCACAGACACAAAGTCAGGTCTCATTGTCGTGCGATGGAACGACAACAATATCGTGAACGTCGTCTCAAACAAGGTTGGGGTACATCCACTTCAGGTGGCAAAGAGGTGGTCAAGGTCAGAGTCCAGGCAAGTTCAACTCCCACAGCCCTTCCTGATTCGCCACTACAACCAAACAAACCATGGGAGGTGTTGATCACACTGATCAGAACGTTGGCAAGTACAGGGTTGCCATACGCTCGAAGAAATGGTGGTGAGCCATCTTTGCCTACTGCCTAGACGTCTGTATCCAACAGGTGTGGCATCTGTACCGAGCAACTGAGGCTGCAAAGAACAACCCGCTGGATCTTCTCGCCATCCGCAGCTGAGTTGTCAGGGTCTACCTTGGCCGCGCTTCACACCATACTGCACCTGGCCGTCCAAGAGGCCACGTTTCTGTGGACAAGCGGGTCTTGGAAGAGATCAGGTTTGACCGACTGGACCATCTGGTGGAATTATGGCCAACACAACTGAGATGCGGAGCTTGCGGCAAGAAGACCAAGCACCGTTGCTCAAAATGCAAGGTCGGGGTTCATGACCGATGCTTCCGGCAATATCACACTAAATGATGTTCTTCAACGTATGTGAACCACGACTGCAACACTCTATTTTTCAGTTGAATTGAAGTCAAAATGACAAAAGCCACGGACTGTTTCCAGAGTCAGAAACGAAATGTCGAATTGTGTTCACAGTTTGTTTCATTCTGTACAAAATGTTAGAATGAACAGTTTATTTCCCATTTATCAAAGGCAACAATTGCTCAAAATTCAGTTTATGTTATCTTGAATGATTTTATTTCAATAAAAGTTCAAATCATCTGTAATTTTTGCTTTTCTATGTAATGTACGTGAGAAAGTAAGAAAACCTCTACCCTCTCGTGCCCACTGTTCCATATATGGGACGGTAACGTTTTGTCTTCTAAATCACTAATTTCAAAGTTTTACTCCAAATGAGTATGAAATAGGTCAATTATAGACCAAATGCCATGCAAACAAGCAATTTTTGTTTGAAAAAAAAATGTGGGCATATATGGGTTAAGACTCCCTCCTTTTTAAGACCTGATTTTTTCTGATTTTGTTCTGGTCCTAAAGACATCCGACACCGACTAAACATCCGAGCGAATTCGATGATGTTCTCACTAGTTTTGCCAAGACTTAATTATTCCAGACACTAAGCTGTGACCTCAAATCAAACAATGACATCATAATTTGATGCATGCCGGGAGATCATCAAACCCTAGAATTGTGCTAAGTTTTAAAGCTCTCGCTCTCACTGCTCATTCCTATAACTCAGGGGAGTCAAAAATTAATCAATTTAACTATGACTCGAGAAAATTAATATTGCAAGCCTGCTATTACGGCACCATTTATCATCTGTTAAACGAGCAGGAGAATGGCAAGATCACGCAGGCTTTGAAGTGACTTAAATTGCAAGCTTGCTGCCAATGGGCGTTGACAGGAGCCGGGCTCGCGTCGTGGTCGTTAAACAATGTGACAAATGGAATTCCTGGCACATGAAGCAATTTAGCACCAGGCTTCAGCTAGCGGACGGGGAGGATTAAACTGTCAATCAGTGACCTCTCTGCACTTACTCCTCCTTGGCTTATCCGCGCGGAAAACCTCAGAATAGCTATCCCTTCCTCTTGATCTATGCATGGTCTGACTCAGCATCAAGGATGATGACATCGCCGCGTTACTTACAATCGCAATAAGCGTACATGAGAAAATATGACGAACGTACCGTATGAAGCAGCTACGTAGGGGAAGGGCTTCTAATATGGACCACGTTTTGTTTCATGCTAATAACTAGCTTGTTTTCTTGCGAAGAAGTTTCATTTTGTGTTTGGTAGTCCTTCTCTCTTAAGTGAACCGTTAGGCCTAATTAGAGTGAAATAGCTTTGATAGACCTTCAGCAAAAATTAAATAAAGAAAAAATCACAAATGGTTCATATTAGGCGCCCAGGCTCCTAATATGGACCAGTGAAGCGGCCTTCACGAATCACTGTCAAAAGCCCCCTATACATGTACTTCAAAATAACATGATACAACTTGGTGTGCATGTCAGACTAATTCAAATATGCTTTAGATTTATCTGTTTCGGGTTGATGAGAGCATTATTTGAAGCACACCAGGAAACTAAAGAAGCATATCAAAAACAGAGTGAAAATAAGTGAAATTATCAACTTCCACAAAAAGAAGATAATTTGATCTATTTTTTTGAAAGCTTGAGGGCTAGTTATAAGTTATTTTCAGCAAGCTTCTTAATGAATTAATGAAAATAGCCTTTAGCTTTTATTTTCTTCGATTTGCTGAAGGTGGTCCATATTAGGGGACTCACACATACTTTGAGATTTTGCTATTATTTTTTGTTTGCAGTAGAAACTCGGGGTCAAAACTGCTAAAATGTAACAAATACAGTCTTAGCTGTCATATATAGCAATTTTTGTGTGATAAAAGCTTTGGCTGTGGACAGAAACGAGTCCGTTTTAGGCGTCAAATTTAGAGTGAACGCTGCCAAAAGTGAAAAAAAGAGAAAAAGGCTAACGGTTTTGAGGTTTGTGTTTCTGCAACTGTTTTGACCTGTGCAAGTTATCCAGAGAGAGTGAATACAGCGAATGAAATTGTTTTTAGCGCTATAGCGCCGTTAGTTTGTCAGATCAAAAGGTGGTCCATATTAGGAGCCGGTCCATATTAGGAGCCCTTCCCCTATGTATGTTCAACAAACTCATCACCCAACTGTTCCCACGCAATAGTAACTGTTGCAAGTCGTGCTGCATGTCACTGATCTAAGAACGTTTCCTTAAAAATTATTTCTGATGTATTTAGAAGATAAATGGACTGGAATGAATCAGTGGAGGTCAAATGACCTGCAACACGGTTGGTAACTCTCGCTTCGCATTACGCGGATAGATTTATTCGGCGTCCTTTCTTTTACACTCAGACCATAGACGTCTTTACTGGACCCACTGATCCCACCTGACCAGGGAACTACACAAGTTTGGGCGCAGACATTTCGCAGACGCAGTATGATGACAAAAAAGTGCAATCACTTTCTGGTACTCAAACATTCACACACAAATTGCGTTCCATGAACACGGATAGCCGACACAGAACCACTTTTAACTTTAAGCTAATGATCACAATGGCGTCCTGTGCTAAATGGGTTTCAAGGGATGAAAGCGGGCGGGGATGTAGCTCAGTCGGTAGCGCGCTGGATTTGTATCCAGTTGGCCGCTGTCAGCGTGAGTTCGTCCCCACGTTCGGCGAGAGATTTATTTCTCAGAGTCAACTTTGTGTGCAGACTCTCCTCGGTGTCCGAACACCCCCGTGTGTACACGCAAGCACAAGACCAAGTGCGCACGAAAAAGATCCTGTAATCCATGTCAGAGTTCGGTGGGTTATAGAAACACGAAAATACCCAGCATGCTTCCTCCGAAAACGGCGTATGGCTGCCTAAATGGCGGGGTAAAAAACGGTCGTACACGTAAAATTCCACTCGTGCAAAAAACACGAGTGTACGTGGGAGTTTCAGCCCACGAACGCAGAAGAAGAAGAAGAAGAAAGGATGAAAGCATGTCGTGAAGCGGGACACAAATTGCACAGGACTGGCATCAAAGAACTTTCCCTGCAGGAAGTCCACAGGGGGAACCTACTTGCTGGTACTGTCACTTTTTGACAGAATGCTCGGTAAATGGTCTAAACAGAAAGACTGGCGTCAGACAACAGTCTCGACTTGAAGGAGATAAGCGCCATCACTTTCTCAAAACGTCAGTGGCATGTAGCGTTACATTAGTTATACACTGGTACCAGATCATTTCAAAGCAAACGCAGATAGATGGTACAAAAGCGACAACAATAGCGATGGTCAACACAGTTGGATGACAGAAAAGCGCAATCCCATTCCAACAATGTAGTCTAAGTGTCACGTTGCGTTGGTCCCAACGCTGGCAGTAGACCAGCGCGAAGTCAACGAAGATGGATGACAGAGAAGCGCCATAAACTTCTAACAATGGAGGAGATATGTACTATGGCGTTGGTCCCAACACTGGCAGCTGATCCCTTCAAAGGCAACGCAGTTGGGTGATAAAAAAAAAAGCGCCCTCACTTTCGAACAATTCAGGTGTCATGTAGCGTTAGTCCAAAGACTGGCACCAGACCAATTCGCAGTCAAGGGAAAGGAGGAAATGTATTAGAAACAAGCTCAGCAGCAGGCTCATTCTGGGCCAATCCCGTTCAAACCCTACCCGACCAGGCAGATAACTTGTATCCATTGTGCAGGAGCTCAGTGTTGACACAAGGTCTTTGGACGGCATTATCTTTTGCGCAAACCAGGCTCTTACGGTGTCATCCCAACCCGTAGAGTCGCCGTGTTTGTCTGCAAGCGCTCTGACACCGGATGCTGGGCAAAGAACTAGAGTCCTAATCCTGCCAAGAAAAGAGGCTCAACGGCCTGGCTGAAAATGGTCTCCCTTTCGAGTCAGAGAATGTAAGGTACTGTATTAAAACGGTGGCAGAGAAGATTGAAAGGTCTTGAAGCGCTCAAAGAAGTTCTTCTATTTTCAGTATGATCAGCAGGGACTGCGGCTGCGAAATACTGTATTCTAGGAGACGGCATTGTGTGAGACTGGCATATTTGCCCGTTTTCTAAATTTAGTAAAAACCGGTAGCGTTTCATCTATCTATATCTATATACGGCTTGTGTGTGTCTGTCTGTCTGTCACTTCGCGATGCACGGACAAAGTTCTCGATGGATCTGCTTCAAATTTGGTGGGCATATTCAGGTAGACCCCAGACACAATCTGGTCGAAGAAACTTTTCAACAGGTGCTCTAAGCGCGGCGCGGTGAACCGATTTTGGTTTTTCTGTAGATCCATTCCCAATAACTCTTCCTTATCTTCTCCTGTGTTTTGCGCGTTTATCTCCCAAGTTCCTTCATGTGGCGTCAATCACGTCAACACGTGCTCTAAGCCGGCGAACCGCCACGCTGCATACTCCGTCTCGCGATCCACCCGGCGAAGCGGGTAATCATCTAGTCTTCCATATAACTGTTGAAGCCAGACGTTGTCCATAATGATTGGCTACCGCGACTGAAAATCAGCGCAGAGTAATGACTATCTGTGTCAAGAAATAAGGGGGAGGGAAAGGTTACCTCGATAAAGAACAACGGCAGAACTCACTCGAGCAGAGTCATTAGGGAGCGCGGCTGGTAAGGTATCTGTGCTGAATGGTAAATGTGAGGGAGGATTTTTTCTAGATGGGGTTGGAGGGGGGACGAATTGTAAAGGGAGTTGAATCAGGCCGTCTAATCACAGCATCAATGCTCACCCCTCCCCCCCCCCCCTTCCTCACACCTCCAGCCCCATTCCCCTAGGCCACTCTGTTCTCAGACAATGGAGGCTTGGAACCCTTTTTCTGGCTGAACACAAGGGGGATGACAACGGTTCCAGCGATACACAGCGATACACAACGACATAGGATCGGGATGAGTCTTACCTTGCCTGACATTTGTCTCGCTTTATCTCCTCGTCTTCCTCTGACACTAGCAAAAAATACTATACAAAATATGTTCAACTGAGCCACCAAATATAAAGCATTGTTGTGCGATATAGAAGAACTAAAGTGATCTTGCTCTGACCTACCACTGTGCTAACCTTTAAAAAGGCATCATCAATTAGGCAAAAGAAAAATGCCTGTTTATCGTGAAACGTCAAAAAAATAAAGGTGCTGATTGTATTTCTCTGTTTATTTCTTTTCTGAACAACTGAAGATTTCCGATTGGCAGCTAACGCACATTATCGTGATAACGGTTTTTTCCTCTTCGTCAATTAAGGTCTTTTTACCTGAGCAAAGAGGTGAACAGGAAAGCGCTATTAATTTGGTGAGCCATTTTCTCCACAGCTTTTCTGAAGTTCATCTCTCGAAACTCAACAAATGGCGATATGGACAAAACAGGCTCTTTCGTTACCGCTAAATGTTGAAATAACCAGCTACATTCTCAGTGGCCAGAGACAGATTGTCTGCACGTCTACAAGGCGAAGTAATGACGATAGCCCGTTGACATGATTGGCACAGAATCCAGTTACTGTTGGGTCAATGGTCCTCAACTTAACAGGCTCTTCCACTGATGATTCCTGATACAGTGCTAACTCCGCTGACTCCCTTACAATTGACTGGTATTGATTCTGGTGTGTGTGTGTGTGTGTGTGTGTGTGTGTGTGTGTGTGTGTGTGTGTGTGTGCGTGCGTGCGCGCGGGCGTGTGTGTGTGTGACAGACAGAGGCAGAGAGAAAGACAGAGTCCATGTGTATGTCAGCCAATGTCCTGCGGGACCCGAATGCCCCCCCCCCCCCCCCCCCCCCCTGGCTTCAATATATTGTTTCTTCCAAAATCATCTTTCGTGTGTGTCACACTTGCGTGCAGACATTTTGCGCAGCTCCATCTGGCTAGGACTGCAAATCAATCAAAACAAAACAAAACAAAACAAATCAAATGTCTCTCGATTCCGAATTTTAGAAAGCCCAACCTCCACCGACCCCAACCCAGCACCGAGTCCCTCTCTCCCCCATGTGCTTGAAAAGAAACGATCAAGGTGAACGTCAACTGAAGCTGTAATGAGCTGGTGATGCGACACGGGAACACCCTGATTTATAGTTCGCGGACCACACTCTGCTCGTCCAATCGCCCTAATGAAATTTCCCTTTGCCTGAGTTTTTACGTTTACGGCACTTTAATTCCCCTTATCCCTTCTTTCCAACAACCAAAAGGCTAGAAATGAGTCTTCTTCTTGTTCTTAATTTCCGGGTTGTGCCTTTATTTTTTCGTTTTTATATTTAGTCAAGTTTTGACTAAATATTTTAACATCGAGGGGGAATCGAAACGAGGGTCGTGGTGTATGTGCGTATGTGTGTGCGTGCGTGCGTGCGTGTGTGTGTGTGTGTGTAGAGCGATTCAGACTAAACTACTGGACCGATCTTTATGAAATTTGACATGAGAGTTCCTGGGTATGAAATCCCCGAACGTTTTTTTCATTTTTTTGATAAATGTCTTTGATGACGTCATATCCGGCTTTTCGTGAAAGTTGAGGCGGCACTGTCACGCCCTCATTTTTCAACCAAATTGGTTCAAATTTTGGTCAAGTAATCTTCGACGAAGCCCGGGGTTCGGTATTGCATTTCAGCTTGGTGGCTTAAAAATTAATTAATGACTTTGGTCATTAAAAATCTGAAAATTGTAAAAAAAAAATAAAAATTTATAAAACGATCCAAATTTACGTTTATCTTATTCTCCATTATTTGCTGATTCCAAAAACATATAAATATGTTATATTTGGATTAAAAACAAGCTCTGAAAATTAAATATATAAAAATTATTATCAAAATTAAATTGTCCAAATCAATTTAAAAACACTTTCATCTTATTCCTTGTCGGTTCCTGATTCCAAAAACATATAGATATGATATGTTTGGATTAAAAACACGCTCAGAAAGTTAAAACAAAGAGAGGTACAGAAAAGCGTGCTATCCTTCTTAGCGCAACTACTACCCCGCTCTTCTTGTCAATTTCACTGCCTTTGCCATGAGCGGTGGACTGACGATGCTACGAGTATACGGTCTTGCTGAACAATGGCAGCTACTTGACTAAATATTGTATTTTCGCCTTACGCGACTTGTTTTAGAATAAGGTTGTGCAAAATTACAGAGTGCGAATCGCCGCAAGCATGGCCGTCGTATTAACTTCGAGGCAGAGAAAATCTGTCCATTCGCCCATGTTCCTCCAAGGGCACCCCATCCCTCCCAACACCTCTCATCTCTCCCCTTTCCCCTTTCACGCATGTCGACATCGAAGGCAGGACTTGAAGAAACAACAAACTGGGAAACTGCTCGATGGTTTGGGTACATGTCACATTTTAAGCAAACATGGAACCTTCCAAAACCAGAGGGAGGAACAATATGTGCTCACAATGCAATTTTCCTCTGTCACAAATTGGATTCCTGCTAGATGTTAAGTCACGACATATTGTGCTGATTGCACAGAACATTTCAAAATAATGCTGCGTTCAATCCCGCTTGAAATGAAGGAACAGCAACAGGTGAGTGATACTTTTTTTTTGAGATACGGTTAATTATTTTCCAGGAAGTGACTATGTATTCAACTTCCATGAAACTTTCCTGATTCAAATTAGTATTGCCTGCCAGAGACAGATCTTTCTTACTCCCACTCTCAGTGTGTCAATGTTGGCGTGACCACATGACGGCAACGACAAGTAGAACATTATATACGCTTCATCCTCTTTCTCTCATGACCAGTCATCAAAGTTATCAATATCTAATGAACCGTGAACGCCATATCCATGTCAACAGTGTCTGTGTTGTCAAGCGTAACAATCAGATCAGGTCGAATTTTACGCAGTTTTGCTTGGAATTACCCCAGAGAGAGAGAGAGAGAGAGAGAGAGAGAGAGAGAGAGAGAGGGGAGAAAAAATCACTTTGATATGGACAGCGTGAAAGAGACTTGACTTCCTGTCCCTGGTGGCCCAGTGGAAAGCAGCATGAAATTAACCCAGCTAGCCATCGGTAATCAGGGATACAAAGACGTCTATTTAGCTAAGGGAAACCCGCAGGAAATCAGACAAGCAAGAGAAAAACATTCTGGTTGTCAGTACATGGAATATGTGCTGCTACAAGAGCCCGACAGAAAAAAAGGGGCGGTAACTATTGCAACGCACGTTCTTTCCTTTCCTTTACTTTATTTGGTGTTTAACGTCGTTTTCAACCACGAAGGATTGCAACGCACACCCGCGCGCGCGTACACACACACGCGCGTACACACACACACGCATACACAACCACACACACACACTCACACAAGGCGCGCGCACACACACACCCACTCAGAGATTGTCAGCAAGAACAACCGCCCTGTACGTATTGGTTACATCACGTGTGTGTGTGTGTGTGTGTGTGTGTGTGTGTGTGTGTGTGTGTTTTATATGCTTTTCATTTCAGTCAAAACCCCGCGGATGAATAGAATAAGGATACTCGAGCTCAATCCATGGGTTTTGACTGAAATGTCTTTTACACCGATTTGACGGTATAACTATTGGTTAACACATTCGTCTGCTGAGTTTCTGGACACCAACATCGTTTCTAGACTTACTACACGACAGAAGAGCTAGGGATACTCGCTAAGTGCATGAAATAACCTGTCACAGGAATCTTGAAGTCGACGATGTCCCGAATTCAGCTAAAAAGGTATTCATGAAAACGTGCGATTTCCTGGTGAACAGACTTCTTGGGCATAACTGTAGCCTTGGAAAGTTTGGTGGTGAAGGTCTGACCGAAAGGCTTTTTTGACATTTCTAGTTAAATTCTGTTTCAGTTGAGGTAGCCGGCACCAACACACGCACACGCATGCGCGCGCGCACGCAGTCTTGTCATCATGGTCAAAGGGGAGAGCTCGAACATAATAGTAGATAGAAAGAGATATCACAAATACTATTATATAATTATGCTGATACAGCTTGTCCAATAATTATTGTTAATAAGCATTTCACTTCTAGTTCTGGTAAATGGAAAATTAACCTTACGGAGACGTTTCGGGTATGTGATGAAAGAGGACTATTTTTTTCTGTTCGCACAATCAAATGACACACATGAAAGATATAACTGTGTCTTTTTATATTTAGTCAAGTTTTGACTAAATATTTCAACATCGAGGGGGAATCGAAACGAGGGTCGTGGTGTATGTGCGTGTGTGCGTGTGTGTGTGTGTCTGTGTGTGTGTGTGTAGAGCGATTCAGACTAAACTACTGGACCGATCTTTATGAAATTTGACATGAGAGTTCCTGGGTATGAAATCCCCGAACTTTTTTTTCATCTTTTTGATAAATGTCTTTGATGACGTCATATCCGGCTTTTCGTGAAAGTTGAGGCGGCACTGTCACGCCCTCATTTTTCAACCAAATTGGTTCAAATTTTGGTCAAGTAATCTTCGACGAAGCCCGGACTTCGGTATTGGATTTCAGCTTGGTGGCTTAAAAATTAATTAATGACTTTGGTCATTAAAAATCTGAAAATTGTAAAAAAAAATAAAAATTTATAAAACGATCCAAATTTACGTTTATCTTATTCTCCATCATTTGCTGATTCCAAAAACATATAAATATGTTATATTCGGATTAAAAACAAGCTCTGAAAATTAAATATATAAAAATTATTATCAAAATTAAATTGTCCAAATCAATTTAAAAACACTTTCATCTTATTCCTTGTCGGTTCCTGATTTCAAAAACATATAGATATGATATGTTTGGATTAAAAACACGCTCAGAAAGTTAAAACAAAGAGAGGTACAGAAAAGCGTGCTATCCTTCTTAGCGCAACTACTACACGGGGGATAACCTGTCAAAGGCCGAACAGAAGCCGAAGGCCGCTCATGACACGTGTGAAGGCAAGTTTTGTCTGTTTTCTAGGTATTGTTTGATTTATGTCGGGATTTAAGGTAAGCTACTGATTCAGCGATGACTAAATTTGTTTCTCGATGCATAAAAAGTCAGGGAGCGATTGATATTTGCCCGTAAATAGCCTTCAAAGCTGAAAATGTCGGCGATCGAGCACCGGAAATGGCTGTTCGATGGGTTTTGCAAGTAGAAATGTGCTTTATTTCACCAAATCAGCTCGTATTTGGTATGGGTACGGGATTCTAGAGGACGAAGGAGTCATAAGAGGTGCAAAGAAGTGCTATTTGGGAGTAGAACAAATCTTCCGAGCCAGTAGACAAGAGAAGGTCATATTTGAGAGATGCGCGTAGGCGGAGCTTTCCGACAAGCGAATGATACAGCAGATTAATCATTCGTTTTGATCAGAAACATAGTCTCTAGTTTTTATGAATGAGTTTTTTAATTAAAACAATCACGAGAACTCTCTCGCTTAGCCTAATGGCTGTTCGATGGGTTTCGCAAGTAGAAATGTGCTTTATTTCCCCAAATCAGCTCGTATTTGACATCGGTTTGGTATTCTAATCCTACTGCGAACTGGATAGCAGACGCGGCACGTGTGAACGAAATTTCAGAAAAGCGTACATCTGTACAGTGCAGCAAAACGGTTCTGTGCATCATTGTCAATGTAAATAGTGATCAACTTAGAAGCACACGTACCCTGTTGCCCTTAGATAACGGCACACACACTAAGCCAAATAGCTGTCTCTCGTGTACACCCATGCACACACACACACACGCACGCACACACGCACGCACGCACACACGCACATACACACCCACACACACTCATTCTAATGGGTTTGGAGCATCTGTTTATACAGATGCAGTCTGAAGACGAAGAAATGGTTCTTGTGGCAGAGGAGGTGGAGGAAGAAGTAGATGGACCTGTGCCAGGTCCATCCGGATCCGCTGCTCCGGCCATATGCCACCATTGTGGCAAATCGTTCGCCTATGGCAATAATCTGAAGAGACATATAAGGGAAGTGCACTACCAAGGTGAACCCGTGGTGTGTACAGAATGACAGCTCGGATGCCGGCGGCTTTCAACGGTGGTTACGACAGAATCTCATGTTTCGACTTGCTTTGCGGCTCACCAAAAAGATCACACAAATCTTCCTTCGATTTCTGGCACTGTCCTGTATCTTGTTCTACCACCTATAGCCTATTCAGAACCCGGCAGGTCCGACAAAATCTCACAAATGGAGCGACGGTAACGCTTTAGTTCTGTTCTATTTGCCGTCCAGCTGACTTCTCCCAAATGACTGTTTACATTCCCACAATGCAACGCAATGACGCGTGCAGGTTACGTAGATTCTCATCATTACTAATGACGTAAACAAGTAATGACGTCGTTTCAACACGTCTCCAAGGTGCAGATTTCGTAGACTCTTGACGTAACAAAAATGTTTTAGTTTCGGCTAAACAAGTAATGACATCTTCAGAGTTGAGTCGTAACATATAATTATGATAAATAAACAGTAACAAAAACTTGATGAGCTTATGGTAACAAAAGTAAACACCCCTCCCCCTCCCCGGTGAGTAGACATGGAGGGGCAACCGCTAATAGCCACCCCCCCCCCCCCCCACAAACCCGGGCAGAGACACAGAGTGCAAAACAACGCTTCCAGGCAACATCTGCTGCTACCCCCCCCCCCCCAAAAAAAAAAAAAAAAAAAAAAAAAAAAAAAAAAACCAACTAAGGCCGATGCATCCCCGCGATCGAATCAGGCATCAGATAGCACCGCCATCACGGCTGCCCTTGCACTAACTTACCCCCCCCCCCCTCCCCCCGGGTACCATGTGTTATCAACAGTTTTCTATTATTTCAACGAGTGAGAGACTGAAGACTTGCCAACAGGCCAAAAAGAAACTATGAGAGAGAGATAACTTTATTTTACAAGGATAAAGATTTAAGGGTAAGCGAGAGAGTTCTCGTGATTGTTTTAATTAAAAAACTCATTCATAAAAACTAGAGACTATGTTTCTGATCAAAACGAATGATTAATCTGCTGTATCATTCGCTTGTCGGAAAGATCGGCCTACGCGCGTCTCTCAAATATGACCTTCTCTTGTCTGGCTCGGAAGATTTATTCTACTCCCAAATAGCACTTCTTTGCACCTCTTATGACTCAGTCCTTCGTCCTCTAGAATCCGGCCGTACCCATACCAAACTACGAGCTGATTTGGTGAAATAAAGCACCTTTCTACTTGCGAAACCCATCGAACAGCCATTTCCGGTGCTCGATCGCCGACATTTTCAGCTTTGAAGACCATTTACGGGCAAATATCAACCGCTCCCTGACTTTTTATGCATCGAGAAACAAATTTAGTCATCGCTGAATCAGTAGCTTACCTTAAATCCCGACATAAATCAAACAATACCTAGAAAACAGACAAAACTTGCCTTCACACGTGTCATGAGCGGCCTTCGGCTTCTGTTCGGCCTTTGACCGGTTATCCCCCGTGTACTACCCCGCTCTTCTTGTCAATTTCACTGCCTTTGCCATGAGCGGTGGACTGACGATGCTACGAGTATACGGTCTTGCTGAAAAATGGCATTGCGTTCAGTTTCATTCTGTGAGTTCGACAGCTACTTGACTAAATATTGTATTTTCGCCTTACGCGACTTGTTTACATTTAGTCAAGTTTTGACTAAATGTTTTAACATCGAGGGGGAATCGAAACGAGGGTCGTGGTGTATGTGCGTGTGTGTGTCTGTGTGTGTGTGTAGAGCGATTCAGACTAAACTACTGGACCGATCTTTATGAAATTTGACATGAGAGTTCCTGGGTATGAAATCCCCGAACGTTTTTTTCATTTTTTTGATAAATGTCTTTGATGACGTCATATCCGGCTTTTCGTGAAAGTTGAGGCGGCACTGTCACGCCCTCATTTTTCAACCAAATTGGTTGAAATTTTGGTCAAGTAATTTTCGACGAAGCCCGGACTTCGGTATTGCATTTCAGCTTGGTGGCTTAAAAATTAATTAATGACTTTGGTCATTAAAAATCTGAAAATTGTAAAAAAAAAATAAAAATTTATAAAACGATCCAAATTTACGTTCATCTTATTCTCCATCATTTTCTGATTCCAAAAACATATAAATATGTTATATTTGGATTAAAAACAAGCTCTGAAAATTAAATATATAAAAATTATTATCAAAATTAAATTGTCCAAATCAATTTAAAAACACTTTCATCTTATTCCTTGTCGGTTCCTGATTCCAAAAACATATAGATATGATATGTTTGGATTAAAAACACGCTCAGAAAGTTAAAACAAAGAGAGCTACAGAAAAGCGTGCTATCCTTCTTAGCGCAACTACTACCCCGCTCTTCTTGTCAATTTCACTGCCTTTGCCATGAGCGGTGGATGTGTCAGAAACCGGGCGAAAGAACCATGAATCTTGGTGCTTGTGAAATAACGATTTCTTACATGGATAACCGCACTGTCATTGCAGTTGAGAGCGTCACATTCTTTGCATTATGAATTATTAAGCTCGACGTGGGTGAAGAGCTGTTGAAAGCAATGTGAGAAATGGACGCAAACTGTGATAAGAGAATAAATGACACAGAAAAGCTTTTTCGATCCACTTTGATGCGGCATTGCAATCTACGAATGTAAATCTTCTTCTCTGCAAAAATGTTAGGTTTAGGGGGTGCTCTGCTTAGGTCATCTCTGATGAAAACAAAAAGCGTCGTTCCGCTGAAATTATTTTGATGCTTTAGGAATCATTTGAAGGCATTATTATAGTTCTCTAAATCCTTCCTTTTGTCATTTTTACATTTAGTCAAGTTTTGACTAAATGTTTTAACATCGAGGGGGAATCGAAACGAGGGTCGTGGTGTATGTGCGTGTGTGTGTCTGTGTGTGTGTGTAGAGCGATTCAGACTAAACTACTGGACCGATCTTTATGAAATTTGACATGAGAGTTCCTGGGTATGAAATCCCCAGACGTGTTTTTTCATTTTTTTGATAAATGTCTTTGATGACGTCATATCCGGCTTTTCGTGAAAGTTGAGGCGGCACTGTCACGCCCTCATTTTTCAACCAAATTGGTTGAAATTTTGGTCAAGTAATCTTCGACGAAGCCCGGATTTCGGTATTGCATTTCAGCTTGGTGGCTTAAAAATTAATTAATGACTTTGGTCATTAAAAATCTGAAAATTGTAAAAAAAAATTAAAATTTATAATAACGATCCACATTTACGTTCATCTTATTCTCCATCATTTTCTGATTCCAAAAACATATAAATATGTTATATTTGGATTAAAAACAAGCTCTGAAAATTAAATATATAAAAATTATTATCAAAATTAAATTGTCCAAATTAATTTAAAAACACTTTCATCTTATTCCTTGTCGGTTCCTGATTCCAAAAACATATAGATATGATATGTTTGGATTAAAAACACGCTCAGAAAGTTAAAACAAAGAGAGCTACAGAAAAGCGTGCTATCCTTCTTAGCGCAACTACTACCCCGCTCTTCTTGTCAATTTCACTGCCTTTGCCATGAGCGGTGGGCATTGCGTTCAGTTTCATTCTGTGAGTTCGACAGCTACTTGACTAAATGTTGTATTTTCGCCTTACGCGACTTGTTCCTCCGTAATCTCAGTTTGACATTGACCGAATGGGTCGACATCGGGGCTCCAAATATGTGAGCAAAATTCGGTGTCACACCAACTAATGTTCCAGCGATCGAGAACAAATCCAAAATTGCAAAGAATGTAATTTTGGTCTCGCCATTACATTTTAATACCTTTATAACCTCGACTTTTCCAGATAAATATGCTGACATTTTAGTGTTACGATCTATTTTTTGCGTATTGCGCTACAAGGAACCCAGGTTAGTTTCAAACACAATTTATAATGTGAAAACGGAAGGTGTATGAGGACTTCACGGAAAGGGAGATATCCTTCTCAGATCAAACGTTGTGGATATTTGTTAACAGATCAAACGTTGTGTCGGTTGTCAAAGTAGATGGACGAATGGATAACAAATAGTATAGGCTTGTTCTTGACATAACTTTCCAGCGGCGAATTTGTCTTTGTCTGTTTACCATAGAAACCAAACTAATCAAAACAACTAAACAATCCTGAATTGTCTGGAGACAAAAGCATTCTCATTTAACGTAGAAAGAACAAATTGTATCAGTTTCTTCGGAGAAAGGAAACACCTCGAGCAGGTGAGAACATCCTATTAAATCCCATAATGAATTTTCTTCGCGTCTCTTTGTTTTGCGCAGCAGTAACATCATTTAAATCATGAATCGATAAGAAGGAAATAGCCCGTTTTACATCTAACCTTCCTCTCACTGGGCTTTATTCAGTGTTTACACCCCCGGTATAGGGGTGTGTATAGGATTCGCTCGATGTGTTTGTGTGTTTGTGTTCGCATATAGATCTCAAGAATGAACGGACCGATCGTCACCAAACTTGGTGAACAGGTTTTATACATTCCTGAGACGGTCCTTACAAAAATTGGGACCAGTCAAACACACGGTTAGGGAGTTATTGGTGGATTAAGATTTTACAAGGACTTATACAGGGACATATTAATGGTCAAAGGGAAATAACCTTCTCAGTTGGTGGCAGTGAGAATGGTTATTTCCCTTTGACCAACGGGGGTGTTTTTCCTACCTCGGAGGAATTTCTTGTTTGTCTTGGAACGGGGGTCTTGTTAATGTCATTCAGCGTTTGCGAACAGTGAACGTTGATGGCAAACTATAGCAAAACATTGCAATTTCAATTAAGACTGCAAATAGACTTTCATAAAAATGCATACCACACCGTATACCGTGGTTGCACTAGGCAAATCTGTCCGAAGCGGTTGCACCCTTATTTTTCTGTCCGAAGGGAGACACGCGACGTAAGTTTCTGCACAAAATCACCTGTAATTCATCACACATGACATATCATCTCAAAACTACCGTTTGTACTTTGGCCTAAGGTGTCATAGCATCATTTATCCCCCCCTCTGCTTCTTTCTCTCTGTAAACTTGTAGGGCTAGTTATTTTTCGGTAACTTACCCAACAACCAAAATCACTTACCCAACAACGGGCCTGAATCCTCGATAGCTCACAGGTTGATGAGTTAGACTTTGAGGGAACTACTTTAGCGATTGAAAAGTTCCGAACGCTCCAATGTACGAAATATACATCTCCAGACCAAACAATACAAACATACTGCCTTTAAACTGGCAACTACAGGCTTGAACACATTAATCTCCATATAAAATCTATGACTTTGGTTGTTTTCTAAATCCAAATCTAACGATCAGTGCAGAGAAACTCGCTTTAGATCTCTTATGAGTGCACGCAAACTCCCAAGGCAAGTAACTCTCGTACGACAAGAGTAGTTCCCCTTCCAAATTTTCTGAACTGAGTTGCTTGGACAAGAAACTGCAATCCGACGGTTAGTTTTTGACAATATTTCATTTTATAAACAGATCACACGCAACCAAATGCACACATCGCATCAATTTAAAGAACATACAACGGTTTCATAAACTATTTTGCCCCAGAAAACGGAACTTCATACAGTTTTTAACGTTGGAACACGGGTGCAAAAGTTCGTCTGCTTGTCCCATTCGACTAGAACATTTCCTAAGCGATACCAAAACATGACCAGAACACACACTATCTGCCTTTACCGGCACAGCAGAATAACAACATAACTGTGTACTTGATTTTAGTCCAAAACAGGGAAACTGACAAGAATTGTTAACATAATTGATTGATTTTCCCTGAACTATACAACCGCGCATTATTCAATCGCCAGCGCAGGTAGACTGGTTGAGTGATTTGGATTCGATCAAACTTTCGCACAAAAACTCCTCTTTTCTTTGAATAACTGAATAAAGGAGAAATAAAGAGGTTACATACCTCGTCTCAGTGATTATTAAAAATAATGGTCTCAGTTCGCGGTCATGAAAAAGCTCGCTGAAGCTCGCATTTTTCATGATCCGCTAACTTCGACCATTATTTTTGATAATCACTGAGACTCGGCATGTAGCCTAACCTCTACATCATCGATTTGTTTCATTGCTTCAATGTGTTTGTGAACGTTGACCTTCAAGTATTTACACATTTCAAGCGCATTATGTGCAAATTTTGACTTTCCGCAGTTACTAGGGAAATTCAAGCACATGAGAAAGGCTACACACGATTGTAATGTGATCTATGGTCATTTCTTGACATCTGGGTCAGATGGTATGATTTAAAGTGGTGCAGGAGCGTCATATTTCATGAATCTGTGAAGACATTCAAAGATTTGTCGGTTGCGCATCTCCGAAGTCTCTCTGTTTTTCTGGTTGCACACCCCCGAAGCAATCGGTTGCACACCGCCGAAGATATTTCAAAGAAATAAACAGGAATCTATTTGTGTCCGCCTCTGGGTATGTTCCAAATTGGTATGGAAAATCATATATCTGCTTGTCTGTGCCGATTTGGTGTACACAATATATATATCTCTATCTCTCTCTCTATCTCTCTCTCATCTCTCTGTGTCTCTGTCTCTCTCTCTCTCTCTACAGGAGTCTTATATGGCTAAGAGCAAAAAGTCGTTTATTAGGCTTGACCAAACACGATTCTGAAGGAAAGAGTGTTAGTGTGTTTAGAAATGACACTTTGTTCGTAATCATTACTGTATAATTCTATTTTTAAAAATCGGGGAAAAATCGCGTCAGCGTTTTTCCGTTCATGATTCTATTTCAAGAGGTAAAATAGACCAACTTTTGCTCTTAGGTGCATAGCAAATTAATAACGATTGGCTGACCAGACGGCCAAACGATCTGGGCAGGCTCAGGTGTATTGACGTTTTGCTAACAATAAGTTATGAAGCTAAATCTGTTAAAAGAAAACCACACAAGCCCGTTATCCTTAAAAATCCTGTTTGGTCAAGCCCCAAAACACACTTTTTCCTCTAAGACGCATAACAAATTGTCCACGGTTAACCGTAGCAAGTTTTGTTGCATTTTGTGGTTGTATGACAATTGCTCACAGGACAAATGCTCACACGGAAAAATGCACACACACACACAACACACACACAACACACACACACACGAACACACAACATTGCACTGAATTCATGTGCATGCCTTGTCAGATGCGAAAATGTCACTTTGGAGCATGAAAATCACACACACACACAAATAAAAAAAAATCCTCCGGGCGGCCCCAAAAATTGGGGCGGGCAGGGGCGGACGTTGGGGGGGGGGGGGGGTTTCTGGGGTTTCCGGAACCCTTCCCCCCCCCCCCAGCCAAAAAATAAAAATATTTTTGTGTGTTTTTTTGGGTTGAGTTTCAATTTTTGGGGTATTAATCAGTGACAAAATCTGCTGCCTGAAACTGGTAATGATCCTCCTCAGAATGCACCAGATTGCACCATTTTGCATCCTTTTTTTCAAAATTTTCCGGGGGAGCATGCCCCCGGACCCCCCTAGCAAGCTAGGCGCTTCGCGCCGTCGGCTCGGCGCTTCGCGCCGTCGGCTCGGCGCTTCGCGCCGTCGGCTCGGCGCTTTGTGCCTTCACACCCATATCTTCACAATATACTTTTGGAAACCCCCCCCCCCCCTAAAACGAACTGATCCGCCCCTGGGCGGGCGCTGACGATCAACATTATTAATTTTATTTACCATAATATAGGCAAAATACTAAGAAAATGCTTTGGCGGTGCGCAACCGAAACAAAGCTAAAACTTCGGAGATGCGCAACCAGCCACTTCGGAGATGCGCAACCGACAAGTCTTTGAATGTCTTCACAGATTTATTTATTTATTCATTTTATTTATTAGATTCATGAAATATGACGCTCCTGCACCACTTTAAATCATACCATCTGACCCAGATGTCAAGAAATGACCATAGATCACATTACAATCGCGTGTAGCTTTTCTCATGTGCTTGAATTTCCCTAGTAACTGCGGAAAATCAAAATTTGCACATAATGCGCTTGAAATGTGTAAATACTTGAAGGCCAACATTCACAATCACATTGAAGCAATGAAACAAATCGATGATATGATGCTATGACACCTTAGGCCAAAGTACAAACGGTAGTTTTGTGATGATATGTCATTTGTGAGGAATTACAGGTGATTTTGTGCAGAAACTTACGTCGCGTGTCTCCCTTCGGACAGAAAAATAAGGGTGCAACCGCTTCGGACAGATTTGCCTAGTGCAACCACGGTATACGGTGTGATACTAACGTTCCTATCTCAAAATATGGTTCTAACATTTCAGGTAGTGGTAATGACCCTGACCCTGGACTAAGTAACATAAAAGCCAAGCTTGTTAAAAAATAAACAAGTCGCGTAAGGCGAAATTACAACATTTAGTCAAGCTGTCGAACTAACAGAATGAAACTGAACTCACTGCATTTTTACAGCAAGAGCGTATACTCGTAGCATCGTCAGTCCACCGCACGATGCAAAGGCAGTGAAATTGACAAGAAGAGCGGGGTAGTAGTTGCACTGAGAAGGATAGCACGCTTTTCTTTATCTCTATTCTTTTTAACTTTCTGAGCGTGTTTTTAATCCAAACATATCACATCTATATGTTTTTGGAATCAGGAACCCACAAGGAATAAGATGAAATTGTTTTTAAATCGATTTCGGAAATTTTATTGTAATAATAATTTTTATATTTTTAATTTTCACAGCTTGTCTTTAATCCGAATATAACATATTTATATGTTTTTGGAATCAGAAAATGATGAAGAATAAGATGAACGTAAATTTGGATCGTTTTAAAAACAAATATTTTTTTTTTTACAATTTTCAGATTATTAATGACCAAAGTCATCAATTAATTTTTAAGCCACCAAGCTGAAATGCAATACCGAAGTCCGGCCTTTGTCGAAGATTGCTTGGCCAAAATTTCAATCAATTTAATTGAAAAATGAGGATGTGATAGTGCCGCCTCAACTTTTACAAAAAGCCGGATATGACGTCATCAAAGGTATTTATCGAAAAAAGGAAAAAACGTCCAGGAACTCTCATGTCAAATTTCATAAAGATCGGTCCAGTAGTTTGGTCTGAATCGCTCTACACACACACACACGCACAGACAGACAGACAGACAGACAGACAGACAGACACACACACACACACACACACACACACACACACACACACACACACACACACACACACACACACACACACACACACACACACCACGACCCTTGTCTTGATTCCCCCTCTACGTTAAAACATTTAGTCAAAACTTGACTAAATGTAAAAAGAAGTAGTTCAAAGGTTATTGTATAAAACAAAGTGGCAAACAATATTAAAACAGTTATTCGTATCAGCAGTAACAGATCGCAACGTGTGTGTTAAAGGATTGGATTGATTTCTCATCTTCCGGGAAGCGTCAGTCGGTATAGTGTTGTTTAATCTTGACTGCAATTATCACAGTTCCTAAAGGTCATACGTGCACGTTACACCAGGCCAGGTAGGCGCTGCAGTAGCTCCAGAGAACAGTTACCAAGGAAACATGCACATGCGTGCAAAATCGCACTCCCAGTGAACATAATTTTGCAAGAAATCGGTTCGTTGCATTACAGGCTGTGCAGAAATCACTCTTGCCTTGATTTGCTAATGCGTGATCGCTAATATAATCTACTAATTGTGTGTGTGTGTGTGTGTGTGTGTGTGTGTGTGTGTGTGTGTGTGTGTGTGTGTGTGTGTGTGTGTGTGTGTGTGGTGTGGTATGTGTAGGCTGAAAAACTCTGTAACGGTGTGTGTGTGTAGGCTGAAAAACTCTGTAACGGTGTGTGTGTGTGTGTGTATATATGTGTGTGTGTGTGTGTATATATATATATATGTGTGTGTGTGTGTGTGCCCAGTGTGTGTGTGTGTGTGTGTGTGTGTGTGTGTGTGTGTGTGTGTGTGTGTGTGTGTGTGTGTGTGTGTGTGTGTATGCGTGCATGCGCGCTTTGTACGTTATCTGTTTTCTTTTTACATTTAGTCAAGTTTTGACTAAATGTTTTAACATAGAGGGGGGAATCGAGACGAGGGTCGTGGTGTATGTGTGTGTGTCTGTCTGTGTGTGTGTGTAGAGCGATTCAGACTAAACTACTGGGCCGATCGTTATGAAATTTGACATGAGAGTTCCTGGGTATGATATCCCCGGACGTTTTTTTCTTTTTTTCGATAAATACCTTTGATGACGTCATATCCGGCTTTTTGTAAAAGTTGAGGCGGCACTGTCACACCCTCATTTTTCAATCAAATTGATTGAAATTTTGGCAAAGCAATCTTCGACGAAGGCCGGGGTTTGGTATTGCATTTCAGCTTGGTGGCTTAAAAACTAATGAGTGAGTTTGGTCATTAAAAATCGGAAACTTGTAATTAAAATTATTTTTTTATTAAACGATCCAAAAACAATTTCATCTTATTCTTCGTCATTTTCTGATTCCAAAAACATATACATATGTTATATTTGGATTAAAAACAAGCTCTGAAAATTAAAAATATAAAAATTATGATAAAAATTATGATCAAAATTAAATTTCCGAAAACGTTTTTAAAACTATTTCATCTTATTCCTTGTCGGTTCCTGATTCCAAAAACATATAGATATGATATGTTTGGATTAAAAACACGCTCAGAAAGTTAAAACGAAGAGAGGTACAGTAAAGCGTGCTATGAAGCACAGCGCAATCGCTACCGCGCCAAACAGGCTCGTCACTTTCACTGCCTTTTGCACTGGCGGCGGACTACGTTCATTTTCATTCTGTGAGTTCCACAGCTTGACTAAATGTAGTAATTTCGCCTTACGCGACTTGTTACTTCTCTGATGTATATGATGGAAAGAAAAGTGAAAAACATAATAGGCTTACTTTTGTGCTCATTCTGTCATTTTTGACTTTACGCTCTTTCTATCCTTTACAAATTCAAAGTAAAAACAGCAAGCATAATCTGAGCTACGTTCAATAGCATCATAAAACCAAAAGAACAAAATGAGTACAGAGAAAGACACATTTTTTCCCAATTCCCATCGACATGAAAGAACCCAAATAGGCAGCCCCGGCGAGGGAAAAAACTAAATAAAATAAACGCGTCCTTTCTTTGAAACCGTCTACGCCTTGTAGATTAATTACTCAATTTCACAGCGGAAGCATTCCCCAAGGGTGTGCATCAAAGACAGTGACGGATAGTCTGCTTGGAGCAAGGGGTCCGAGAGAAGCAGTGGGAATAGGGAAAGGTTGTGCGACAGTGACCACAATTCATGGACAAAAAAAGCCCAAAAGGGCAAAAGTTTGTGTGTGGGATCCATCGTCAACACTACCAGCTGCGCCACAAGTGAACAGGACACTTCTTTGTCTGTTATTCTAGTATATTGTAATCTCGTGTAAACTGTACACTAGGGGAAAAAAAGAAGCATGCGTGTGTACCATGAACTGTTTCTTTGTCTCTGTTATTCAAGTTTGCAAATGTTTCTTGTTATTGGTACACACAAAATACATGCAAGCCAGAGAAAACAATGTATATCAATCAATCAATGAGGTTTATATCGCGCATATTCCGTGGGTACAGTTCTAGGCGCTCTGCAGTGATGCCGTGTGAGATGAAATTTTATACGGCCAGTAGATTGCAGCCATTTCGGCGCATATTTACCTTTCGCGGCCTATTATTCCAAGTCACACGGGTATAGGTAGACAATTATTAACTGTGCCTAAGCAATTTTGCCAGGAAAGACCCTTTTGTCAATCGTGGGATCTTTAACGTGCACACCCAATGTAGTGTACACGGGGGGAGGGTTCGGACACCGAAGAGAGTCTGCACACAAAGTTGACTCTGAAATAAATTTCCGCCGAACCTGGGATCGAACTCACGCTGACAGCGGCCAACTGAATACAAATCCAGCGCGCTACCAACTGAGCTATATCCCCGCCCCGTATACCAAGAGCTGTTCCTCTGTCTCTGTTGTTCTATCTAGTGTGCAATTAGTTATAGGCTAGTGGCTGGTCGCTTGACGGAACTCAGCCTAAGAAGGCTGTTTCAACAGAAAATTGTGGCGCCTTTTGGGTTTAAATGACTTGGTGTCGGTGCAATAAAGGCTAGTTCATGACTGGCAACGCTTGATTTAGACACCTCTTTATCAACATCCTAGCCAAGCTATTGAAGGGATTAACCACACAAAAAAAACCCAGCGGGACTACCTCGACGTGACGAACAACCAACGGAAATAACGCACAGCCATTAAGTCAGGCCTGAGCTGTTGCAAGTGGGAATACTGCGCGGAAAGCAGCACTGAGAAAGTGGCGAGAGAAGACCAGAGGCAGACAATTAGGGCTGACACTGATCGATGGTGTGGGCAGGAAATCGGATCCTCAGGATTAACAGTAGGACCCTGTACCCTTGGTGCAGGAGTTATCTATGTCCACACTAGTCCTTGGCCCTTCAAGTGTAGTCACCGTTCTCAGTACACCAAATGCCGTTATGGTATCATGCCTGAATGCTCTTAAGATCAGTAAACAACAAAAAAACCAGAGCCTAAGATACAGTAATTCAGGGAGGCTATCAACCCCAAATTATGTGTACTTTCTTTCATACCAGAATGTATATCTAAATTTGCAGGAAAAAATTTGTTGTAATCGTCCTAAAATTATATAAACTTTATTCCATATCTAAGATGTTTGTTTCACGTTGCAAAAACAACTTGATGGTCATTTGAAGCCAGCAACTTGTATGCATTCCTTTCGAGACTCTGCAAAATATAATCGAGTCCTTGGCGTGTCATATATATACTCCCTCTCCTCACTTCAATGTTATACATCACTATTAGATGTGCTCTCAAAGCAGATGTCCAATTAAAATTATTTGTGTATGTTAAAAGTACACCCGGTGTTCATATCATTTCTGTTCAATGTATCCTTCTCATGAAGGGCGATTTAAGACAATAATTCGTCTTAGCCCTACCCCCCTCCATCATCCCTATCGGTATAAGCAAACGATTAAGACGTCGGGAAAATATCCCCCAGTTAAAAAAAAAAGGTACAAAGCCTTTCCGTTTATTGTCACATTTGCACATGTTGGCAAACAGTTGAGGGTTTTACAGAGACCCATCTTTCAGACAAGCCGAGCCGCCTGTAGCAAGACAAGAATTGCAGCCTTCCAGCCCACATGGTACCATGCACATCTCCTCGCGACCTCAAACAGCAAAGTGCAGCGGAAACGGGGAAAAGGGCGCCGGGCAATTAAGTGGCGAAGCGTACCGATAGAACTGCCACTTGTCTGTCGACCTATGTAAGACATACGTCTTCAGCCTGAGGGCAGGACTTCCTATCTGTGGCGAAGCAATGCGTGGGGACGGCTGCTTCTGACAGCGTGCCTGTCAAAGACCGATGATGCCCTCATAGCAATCCCCACAGCGCTACGACTACCAGACGTATCATTAAAACACGTGGTACAGTCACCCTTTGTTTCCAACAATGTACAACCGTGACCCACGTGAATGTTTCCGAACAAACCTTTTATCTCTCTTAATCTCTCGTTTCCATGACCTTGTTTTAAATGCAATGTTTGCTGGTATTATAATTATGTAGCTTAAAGGTGTGTTAGGCGACAACGCTTTTGATTGGCTTTGTGGGTAGGTATCACCAAAAGTGCGTCAAAAGCTTACAGTTAATACACTTATGTGTAACTCAAACGTGTGAAACGGCAGTGCATTTCAAAAGTTCGCAGAGAAGTAAAGAACCACATCCGCGTCTTGTCTCCCACAAGAGGGTAATCGTTAGTTGCGAAATCTTTGGACGCGGGCGTATTAAAAAAAGAAAGCTTGTGCAACAAATACATTTTGTTTGGCAGAAGTTGATTTCGACCTTGAAACAAAGAACTTAAGAAGCCCTAGGGGCTGTGCAGTATCTAAAGGTAAATAAATCATTGATCAAGCAACAGATCATACTGGAATTTCAACCGGTTAGAAAGCGCCTCTGGAGCAGATTAGAAATCCCATTTGTACCGAGATACGACAGAGGTTTGTCTGCACTGTTTTCGCCAGAGGTTAGTGTATTCCCAGCTGTACCCAGGACAATCTGGAATCTGCCGTGCACGAGGAAGATTCACCTTCGTATGATCTAATCCTGCCTTACGAATGTGAGGTAGTATACGGCACTCTCACTCTCTGTCTGTCTGTCTGTCTGTCTGAATGTCGGTCTGTCTGTCTGTCTGTCTGTCTTCTCTCTCTGTCTCTCTCTCTCTCCACTGACATACACTAACAGTGAAGATTGTTTTTTTCGTTAAAATTTTCCCAAATCACACCACTGCCACTCGAAATACATGCTTGTCCACATCGGGGGGGAAATGGAATAAGTGCTGCCGTAAATAACACGACTGTGCTTTGATCGACACGACTGACCAATTACCAAACGTCACACGACAGGCGAGATGTCCACAAGAGTGTACTGGTCAATGTTGCAAGCAGAGGTCCCCCAGTGACAAGTACAAGACGGGAATTTGCAGTGACTGCTCCTCGGCAATGTCTACACGAATCTCGCTGCAAACCTTGGCACTTTTTTGAGATAAGCCTTGGAAGAGTACTGTACACTGAACGACTAAAGGCAAAAGACTGTGCCCTGATCTGCTGATTTAAACAAAAAAAAAAGGGAAACATTAAATATCACAAGGGAAACATTAAATATCACAATTTTTTTTTGAATTGGATTTTATTTCACCAGCAGATACTTTTTAATTTGGTCAAAAGCTGCAGTTTCTGACGTCATAAAAAGAATGAGAACTCCTATTGGAAATCTAGACAATCACAGTTTCGTTGTGTTTTGTATTATCTCGGGGGTTGAAAGCAGTTCAAAAACGCTTACGTGTGTCAAAAATCGTATTTTTGTATAAGGTAAAGCGGACGCTGCAAAAAGACCAATTAAATCTACGGACATTATCTTGGCCAGAGAACTAACAAATCAGTGGCTTTGACAAATCAATGCATGTGCAGCATTTGCTGTAGTACAAACATCCCTTTTAACACACGTTGCATTTTAGATCCTGAGCTTTCTATAAAAGCATCTGCGCCGAAGTTTCTTTCCACGCTCAATATAGTTATAACTGTTCCCCGTCAACATCCACAGGATTCTTGCTATACTAGTTAACTGTGTGCAGACCCCAGTCCCCAAGGATGACAGGTCTGGGATGGAAACTGTAGTGACTGCTTCTCCTCAAGGTGCATTCTGCTCTACTTTAAACCTACGGCAGTGCTGCAGCAGTGGGCGAATTGAAGGCCTGCATTTCCATCTGGTCCTCCTCCGTCTCCTCTGCCCATTCCATCTTCTGTCTTTTTTGTATTGCCTCGCTTGCTTTATTTTTATTTTTAGTGCTCCTCCTGTCCTTTTCTCGAGCAGTAATTTCCCTGCGAAAGTCGGCCCTAACAGCAGAGTTGTAACTGACGTGTGTCTGTTTTTGGGTCGATTTTTTTCTGCAGCATGTTGCTTATTTCTGTCCGTCTGTTCGCTTTTTCGACGTTTTTCTTGGTCGTTTTTCCCCCTCAGTTTTGTCGCAGGAGACTTTCCAACTCGCAAACACACACACACACACGAACAGAGACAGAGACTTAAAGACAGATTGACAGAAAGAGATAATAGACAGGCAGACAGACAGACAAACAGAGAGAGAGAGAGAGAGAGAGAGAGAGAGAGAGAGAGAGAGAGAGAGAGAGAGAGAGAGGGAGAGGGAGAGAGAGTAAGCATATAAGTTCTTTCTCGGTCGCTCTCTCTCTCACTCTCCATCACACACACACTCACACACACACACACACACACACACACACACACACACACACACACACACACACACACACACACACACACACTGACACACATAAATATATACCGTTTTAGGAACACCAAGAGATTCCACTTCCATGAGGCAAAACACAGCTTCAACGTGACGCCGGGACAGTTAAAAATGACCCTTCAAACTGCACATTAGGAAAAACATGACCGTTCATTTCCGCCATAACGATTCCCCAACGACGTCGTGCAAAAGAGACCCCTGGCAGTTTGGCCCCGCATTAGTGAACGAGGTCGATCTCGCTGCACGGCAGTTTGGCTTTGTTAGTATCTTCTAAAGGCAAAATCAATCGCTTGGCGGCGTCCGCCATTTTCACATGGGCCTGTCTGACGAGAGCACTCATCCTTCTACCACCAGATGGAAGCATGTGGTGTTTAAAAAAGGACAATGTTGGTAGAGATGTCAGGATGCAAAGTGTCAATTTCTCATTTTGACCTCACGTGTAAATAAAAAGTCAAGTGAAGAGGACGAGACATCCACCCTAGTTTCTGTAACATGGATTTTTGTATGGGGGGAGTCCACGTGGGGTGACAGTTGCAGAGCACTCTCCTGTCTGCTTATGTCTGCCAGTCAAGGGATCCTCGTTATCTTGCTGCAGGAAATCACTCACCACATCATAAACAGTAACACCATTTCACCTTCACATTCACCTTCATATAGGCTACAATATACGAGCACAAGCTCGTGTCAAGAAAATCCCCCCTTTTGCCTCAAAAGTGCGTCCTTTTTGTCCTGCGTCTTATTCAAACCAGCCAGAAGAAAAAAGATGTCATTTTTCATTTCATTTTCATTACTTTATTGTCCCATCGCTGGGAAATTCGGGTCGCTTCCTCCCAGTGGAAAGCTAGCAGCAACGGAGTCGCGCTACCCAAGTGTCTGCGTGTTTAGGTGTATTCAGCCACCTGCACTTTTAGCAGAATGACCAAGGTCTTTTACGTGCCATTGTGATGACACGGGGGTGGGACATGGCTTCCGTCTCTGGGTCTGCACATAAAGTTGACCCGTGTCCGTCCCGGCCCGAATTAGAACCTGCGACCTTTCGATCACAAGTCCAGTGCTCTACCAACTGAGCTACTGGGCCCCCGGTAGATAGATAGTTCTTTCACAAAAAAGACAGACAGAGACATTCTGTCATCTTGGCGTTTACGCCACTGGTCCCTTCTGCCCCTTCAAGACTCCTCTAGAATTGAAAAAACCAAGGGTTATCTCCACCAATGTAGGCTCCATGCGGAAATAAGTCTTAACCGTGCAGGCACCTCGGTTTTGTGGCCTCACGGAAGGTGGGGATGTTATCTTCTTCGTGTGGTATCGTCTTTGCGTTGAACGAGCAGCGCCGAGAAGGCAGAGTTTGCTTCTGGGGCAAAAGACTACTACTGCTAGCGTTGAGCGTGAAATAAGTCCAGTGTCTCATTTACTTACTCGTTTGTTCTTCTTCCATTCACTTGTTCGTTCTTCTAGGAGTACGGAGAACCAGTAACAGGAAATAAGCTTATTTCACCAGCAAAACAAAAACAACAACAAAAAAAGCATCGCAGAAGCTTTCTTCTTTGAAGCCAAAAGGCACAAAACCACGTAGCTACATTAGCTGCTCTTTTTCAATGAACGCTAAAAGTCCCTTAACAATTCCTGACTAAACGTCCCTTTGCCAATCCTTGGCTCTCTTCCATCTGCCTTTCACTTTCAGTCTCATTCCCCTTCTTCCCTCTCAGAAAACCTTAGGCGGTTAACAGGGCGTCAAAACGAATAACCAGCCGACCACCTCGTGTCTTTATCCATCTGTCTATACGTCGCTTTACGGCAACCTCAGACTTTCTTTATTTGGTGTTTAACGTCGTTTTCAACCACGAAGGTTATATCGCGACGGGGAAAGGGGGGAGATGGGATAGAGCCACTTGTCAATAGACCCTATCGGTATTCCAAGCTCTCGTAATCTCTCGCAAACTTCAGAGCATAGCAAAGCATGCGGCGGTACAGCGATCTCGTGCGAGCTGCACAAGCCAAGGTTCGAAGTTCTCGCGATGTTCAAAGCATAACAAAGAGCGTGTCTCGCGAGAGCTGCTCAGATGCCGAAAAGGTCTATTGTTTCTTGTTCACAAAAGCACTAATCAAAAATTTGCTCCAGGGGCTTGCAACGTAGTACAATATATTGCCTTACTGGGAGAATGCAAGTTTCCAGTACAAAGGACTTAACATTTCTTACATACTGCTTGACTAAAATCTTTACAACATTGACTATATTCTATACAAGAAACACTTAACAAGGGTAAAAGGAGAAACAGAATCCGTTAGTCGCCTCTTACGACATGCTGGGGAGCATCGGGTAAATTCTTCCCCCTAACCCGCGGGGGGAAGCAACCTCAGACAGAAAGAAAAATTGCCGAAGGTTCTCAGACGACAGCGATCCATAAAGTGGGTTCAAGGACTTGGCATTCTTGGCGGGAACAGGGAGAGAGAGTTGCAAGCCGATAGAAATGTCATCAGCCCCACTTACGTAAGGCTGAGTAACTGTCAAGTCAAGTCAAGTCAAGTCAAGTATTTTATTGTTTTGGGCCCAGAGGGCTTTGAAACAAAGATATAACTTTAACCAAAAACAAGAAGGGCAAAGCCCATACGACTCACATGCTTGACCTTGACCTTTACATGACCTTGACCTTCAGCTAAACCTAGCAATGACATCATACACTAAGAACTGCTTTACACATTTTTCCTACCAAAATACATGTGACCTTGACCCAATGTCAAGGTCATCCAAGGTCATGCAACACAAAGCTGTTAATTCAAGACATAGGAAGTACAATGGTGCTTATTGGCTCTTTCTACCATGAGATATGGTCACTTTTAGTGGTTCACTACCTTATTTTGGTCACATTTCATAAGGGTCAAAGTGACCTTGACCTTGATCATATGTGACCAAATGTGTCTCATGATGAAAGCATAACATGTGCCCCACATAATTTTTAAGTTTGAAACAGTTATCTTCCATAGTTCAGGGTCAAGGTCACTTCAAAATATGTATACAATCCAACTTTGAAGAGCTCCTGTGACCTTGACCTTGAAGCAAGGTAAACCAAACTGGTATCAAAAGATGGGGCTTACTTTGCCCTATATATCATATATAGGTGAGGTAGTAAATCTCAAAAACTTCAGAGAAAATGGGGAAAATGTGAAACATAGCTGTTTTTTAGACAACATTTATGGCCCCTGCGACCTTGACCTTGAAGCAAGGTCAAGATGCTATGTATGTTTTTTGGGGCCTTGTCATCATACACCATCTTGCCAAATTTGGTACTGATAGACTGAATAGTGTCCAAGAAATATCCAACGTTAAAGTTTTCCGGACGGACGGCCGGCCGGACGGACGGACGACTCGGGTGAGTACATAGACTCACTTTTGCTTCGCATGTGAGTCAAAAAGGTAACAAATCAGACAGTTAATATATGTATACAAATTGAGCGGACAAATACAACAATACAATACAACCAAAATAAATTGGCAATATACACTTCCATACATACAAACAAAAAGAAAAGACAAGAGGCGAAGCCTTCAAGGCTCACGTAAGAAATCGACAAACAGTAACACAAACTCAATCACTCCGTCACACATACACACACACACACACACACACACACACACACACACACACACACACACACACACACACACACACACACACACACACACACACACACACACACACACACACAGTAAGCATAGGTGAAACTGTGCAAGAAAGCGAGACACTAGATCAGGGGCCAGTTTCATAAGATAGCAGTGAACCGACTGACAGTCGATCGATTGCCCAGTCGATCGACTGTGGTTGATCGCCGGGTCACCGAAAAACGCGTTTCATGAGCGAATCACCGTCACCCGCGGACAACCGCAGTCGACCGACTGTACAGTAATCCGAATGGCCAAGTCGAAGGCTAAATTTAGCAACATTACCACTTCCGTTTGCTCATTCGCACGTGGAAATGGCGAAGAAAAAACTAGTCTCGGCCCGCTCAAAATAACAATGACCGAGACTTTCAGTAATTGCTTCGCGTGACGTCTAACCCTCTTACGCCATAATGTGACGTCTTCAAGACATAACCCTGACTTGTCTCCTGGATTACTGCGTCATGATAGATACATTTCGAAGAACAATCACAAGGTTTGGCTCACAATCCAAAAAAGTGTGAGCATTCTGCCATTGACTGTGCGGATAATTACATTTATTTTCGGTTTACCGCAGTAAGCCGAACACAGTGTTGGGGGGGAGAGCATCGCCGTGTTTGGTGGACTTCCGGTGAGACGACCCGCAGTCGGCCGACTGAAATTTTGTTCGTGAAACCCGATGACGTCGGATTACTGTGGTTCTCTCGGACAACTGCAGTTGGTCGACTGTGTTTCTGGCTTATGAAACTGGCCCCTGCCAACTAGTCTCGGCCCGCTCACAATAACAATGACCGAGACTTTCAGTATTTCCTTCGCGTGACGTCTAACCCTCTTACGTCATAATGTGACGTCTTCACACACGTCAAACACTTTTGACCGAGACGTAATCTTCTTATGCGAGCTTTACATAGACTCGGAAATGTTAAAGTTTCTATCACACACGCACGCACGCACGCACGCACGCACGCACGCACGCACGCACGCACAGACATCGCATCGCATAGGCTACACTTACGTGAGCCAAAAATAGGTTTAACAAAATCAGGAAAGAAATCAGGCAGATAATATGTATACATTAAGCGGACAACGATAATATACAGCCGAAATAAATTGGCAATACCATTATGCCATGCATCTTTTGTAAAAACACAAAACAAAAGCATGTATTACATAATATATACATACCAATAAAGAAACTAGATGTAACGCTAACATACTAAAATCATAACATGGGCTACAAATCTTGCTAGCTTCATTAGTTTTATCTTAGATTTACAATTCATTAACTGTTCTTTCTTTCTTTACTTTCTTTATTTGGTGTTTAACGTCGTTTTCAACCACGAAGGTTATATCGCGACGGGGAAAGGGGGGGAGATGGGATAGAGCCTAAAGCACTAATCAAAAAATTGCTCTAGGGGCTTGCAACGTAGTACAATATATTACCATACTGGGAGAATGCAAGTTTCCAGTACAAAGGACTTAACATATTTTACATACTGCTTGACTAAAAATCTTTACAAAAATTGACTATATTCTATACAAGAACAGAATCCGTTAGTCGCCTCTTACGACATGCTGGGGAGCATCAGGTAAATTCTTCCCCCTAACCCGCGGGGGGTAACATACTGCTTGACTAAAATCTTTACAAAAATTGACTATATTCTATACAAGAAACACTTAACAAGGGTAAAAGGAGAAACAGAATCCGTTAGTCGCCTCTTACGACATGCTGGGGAGCATCGGGTAAATTCTTCCCCCTAACCCGCGGGGGGTCGTTGTCACTGCCACACACACCAGCAACACGTTTCCTGCCAAGGTCAAGAACTGTATCCACATGTCTCGCTGCACGCAACACTTCTCCTCTCTACAGGCGACGACAGAGATACGGAACGTTCATTTCAACTCCGTTCATTGTTACCGAAATCTCCACGAGTCTGTTTTTCGATAGTTCTAGCACGCGTCGTGTTTTCCCGTTTCCCTTCGCCAACTCCATACGACACATTCGCCCCGCATGCCGCGCTTGGTTCACCTGAGGGCGCTGACCAATCATGGCCATTGTTGTCATGTGTAGCTGCTGACAATCGGCCATGTGTAGCACACAGCAACTCGTCTGGTACATCACGTCTACCTTTCAGCGACAGCCCCGGGTGATCCTAGGATTCTTCAGGAAGAAAATCCTCGAGACCCAATTCAGCCATATCAACACTGTCGAATCCAATCCTGAAGAGATCGTCGGGTGATTCGTTGACGGTCGGCCTCTCGTCGTTGTTTCATACACCGGGGGTTATTTTGCTAACACATAGCAGGCGCCCCTCCACCGTCCAAACACTGTGTCGCCCGGCCTTCTTGATGAGATTGAGTAGTTTGGAGCGCATGGGGTTATAAGGTCCTCATTTACGTATGTTTTCGCATACTCCGCCTTATCTTTGAGGTTCTTCTTTTTTCTCATCAGTTCATTCCTCTTTTTCCTGGAAACACTGAAATCGGGCTATCACCTGCCTCTTCTCAGTCTCCCCGCTTTCCCACTCTATGCACAGCAGCAAAGTCCTCGGGGGTCACTTCTACACCTGCATCCTTACACCCAGTAATGATCTTCCTCTCCAGGTCCTCTGGTTGTTCCCCTGAACCTTCCTCCACACCGGCGACAAACCTCACGTTCTCCCTGCGTGTGTATTGTTCGAGTCTGTCATTCTCATATTTCAGCTGTAGTAGTTTACACCGAAAGCTCTCACTCAGTGACTGAACAACAGACGCACTCATGTCAACGGGGGAAAAAGAGGACGCCTTTCATTCGTGTGCTCAGGTCAGTATGTTAACAGGTGCCAACCAGATGCTTTTCCCATCATTTAAGCAAGTGTGTACATCTTTGAGGCCTTCGAAAACATGCCGACTGACCTGGCGAAAATAAATGTGTGCATTTTGATTATATTTAATTTTGGTCTATGTAATAGTGTGATCGTGCTCTAGAAATACTGGTATTTGAGTGAAACAAGAAGATGTTTCAAGAAAGACAAACACCATTTAAGGGATACGGATAACTGTTTACTGGCAGACATAGGTTACCGATAAAGACGGTGTGTACTGTGAACACACACCAACAAGCTGTATTTCTTTACAAACAGTTATAAATAGTACAGCTGGCCGGCTGTGTAGATCATAGACCTATATCTAAATATAGGTCCCTGTGTAGATGAACTAGCTCAAGTTAGCCTGATTATGCTTACAATTATGTACCTACAATATTCTAACTAAGTGAATGTTGTTGGGTCAGGTTTCATGCAATTGCACTTTCGATTACCAGTGTTGGCTCAGCCTGTCTGTTTTGGGAGAATGGTTCAATCTTTGCTAACTTCCTCTGAGCCGCATCAGGACGCGCACCAGTTCTTCTTCTTTTTCTTCTTCATAACCTTCTTATTCTTCCCAGTAATTAATGGTATTGCTGTTCAGTTCGGGGTTAAAATGAGAGATGCTTCTCTCTTTCACTCACAGGAGACAAGACACAAGAAAGATTTTGGCAGTGAATTTTAAAAAGAATCTTCTTCTTCTTCTTGTTTTTGACTCTAACCTTTGTGGTTTCTTCAGGGAACGAGTGAAATCCAGACCAGAGCTTTGATTTAAATTTCATTACTGTCACGAACAGTATCCACGTCTATCACTCACCCATTGTTGGAGTGTTGTTTTTGTGCAACCCCAAAGGACAAGGCCTAATGACCCCTGTCTCCTGGCCGTAAATATAAGACAAAAAGTAAGAAAGAAAAAAGTAAAACTCTTCTTCCACTTCGTAAAACATTCCCTGTTGTAATTGTCCCCTTTGTTCTGCAATGAAATGTTATCGCGCATCCAAATTGGTCAAAAAAAGCAAGCACACCGCGCGGCGACAGAACCATCTGAAGCATCGAAAACAGAATAAACCCTAATCTCTTTTTTTTTTCTTTTTCTTTTTTTACGAGGAAGGCCTTTTCGAGTAAAAGCTGTTTTATATCTTGGCACATGAGGGGCGATCGATTGAGGCCAGATACGAAATGATCCTGGGAACAGATGACACCGTCATCAGCTTGTAATCTAGACATGAAGTAACGACTAGTTTAAAAGAAAGTGAGGGAGAGCAGAAGGAAGGGGAGGGGAGGGAAGGGGAGATTCAGTCAGGTGAGAGAGATAATGGAAAATGGCTGTGTGGGGGTAAGGGTTGGGGAGGGGGAGGGGATTTGAGAAAGGAATTGAATACAAGTATAAAAAACAGGAGCAATTCTCTAGCTGCTTTGCTTTCATCAATCCTGAGAAAAATTGTGTCACGAAAACTGACGTATATCTCTCTATTATCCGAACAGCCCAAAAGATATTTCGACACACTGCAAACAACTGACAACAGCCGAGGAAAATTGTGACTGGATACCGGGCAGTGCAGGCTCTCTCTCACCCTCTCTCGCGCGCGCACACGATTGTGTGTGTGTGTGTGTGTGTGTGTGTGTGTGTGTGTGTGTGTGTGTGTGTGTGTGTGTGTGTGTGTGTGTGTGTGTATGTGTGTGATTTCCATGGTATCACGCAACTGTTCTGCTGCAATATCATGGAATGAATATTATTGTTTTTATCGAGCATCGTTCAGCGCACACATGGCCGCCTCTGGATTGCGCTGAATAAATATTACAGTGCGATGCCGAAGCACCAAACGAGGCCCAGAACAAGGTCAATGCAACCAGAGGGGTCAATAATGCGAAGGTAATTTGTATTCAAAGCCTCGAGCTCTTGTCGTTTCTTTTGTTCTGAGAAGAAACGTCAAACCCGCGACAAAGAAAAAAGCAGCAACAGGACTGAACACAAAATTTCGCGAAAACGTACATGTATTTGATATTCCTACGCGGAACAAGCGTGCAAACACTCACAGAGAGGGAGAGAGAGAGAGAAAGAGAGAGAGAGAGAGAGAGAGAGAGAGAGAGAGAGAGAGAGAGAGAGAGAGAGAGAGAGAGAGAGAGAGAGAGAGAGAGAGAGAGTCGCTGTCCAGTGGATCCCTGCTCACTGTGGCCTCTCAGGGAACCAGGAAGCGGACAGACTGGCCAAGACTGGCAGCCATCTGGAGCAGACAAGACCAACAGTCTCTTACAGTGAAGCCAAAACCCTGGTGAAAAGACACTACCAAACCACCTGGAATGCCCAACACAGCCTGCCATCTGATGATCAGATGCCCAACCTACGGCGCCATCAGCAGACCATCCTCTTCCGCCTACGGACTGGACACTGTCGACTGCGTGCCCACATGCACCGCCTTGGTCTGTCGCACACACCGAACTGCCCGTGCGAAACAGGCCCACAGACCCCGGAGCACATCCTGCAGACCTGCCCGCTCCACCAGGAAGCCAGAACAGATCACGGGCCCCAAGGTGCCACACTGCAGGAGCAACTCTGAGGCACCAAAGACTCCCTGATCCTGACCACTAGCTTTATTCAAGCTACAAAACTTGAAGTCTGACCTGAGGCCAAAAATCCTGGAACGCCGAAGAAGAAGAAGAAGAATGTACCCTTCTCGTTCAAAAACATGCCTGATCAAAAGACCGATGCTGTCCGTGCGCAAACCAAACAAATTACTTCAAATAGGTTACGGACTGTGCAAACAATGAAAGCTACGGTGTCATCAATCCGCCCCAACATACCAACCCGCACTTTCCCCACCACCAATGCACACAAGCCAAATAAGCACCTCGACCTATTTTACTACTCAAGACCGTGAAAAAGCAACGATGGTCCAAAGAGAAAGTGGGAGTGCAGCAGATGCGGCAAACAGCGGCACAGCGTTATCAGCTAATCTGCTGAATAGAGCACAAATTATCAGCACAATCTCAGTGAAAGCACGGCACCGGGAAACGACAATCCACACCGCTGCTGTCGTTCCCTGCGAAACAGTCCATAGGGCATGGATACCGTCAAGTGCTGCAACGATAGCGAAGGCTATTCCGGATGCAATAATATTATAGTTATGCAAACCGGAGACTGAACAATGCTGGTTGCCATATGAATTCAGTTTTATCTCCAGAAAATCCGAATCGTGATTCTTTTCTTTATTTGGTGTTTAACGTCGTTTTCAACCACGAAGGTCATATCGCGACGGGGAAAGGGGGGGGGGGGGGGGGGGTGGGTTAGAGCCACTTAATTGTTTCTTGTTCACAAAAGCACTAATCAAAAATTTGCTCCAGGGTCCGAATCGCGAACTGAAAATCATTTCAAATTGCCTTTCTGCGACAACAAAGAACCAGGAAACGACCAATATAGCTCACCGGCATCAAAAACCGATCACCGGACTAATCAAATAGAAAAACATGTCGCATGTAGTCAATCTGTTGGCCTGCAACTAAAATAAAGATTGACACTAAAAAAACCGGATATGTCATCACCGAGACGAGAAAGGCCTGATTAGCCGAAACCCTTAGACCGAGACGGGACGAGAAAACATGCGATCATAGGATCAAATTTGCACCAAAAAAACTAAATGATATTCTTTAATTCTGAGCACATTTTCAGAGTAAACCTATAATGCATATATTGTTGAACTAGATGATTACCCGCTTCGCCGGGTACCGGCTTCGCCGGGAAGAAGTAGAGCCGAATACCAGGCTGCGCCTGAGACCCGGCTTTGCCGGGTGTACGCCGGCTTCGCCGGCGCACGAAGGAAGGGAGATCTAAAAATAGTAACGCGCAGTGACCTTCTTAAAATAGTAACGTAGTAACGGGAATATGGATTGACGCCACACAAAGGAAGGGAGATCTAAAAATAGTAACGTGCAGTGACCTTCTAAAAATAGTAACGTAGTAACGGGAATATGGATTGACGCCACACGAAGGAAGGGAGATAAACGCGCAAAACAAAACACTGGAGAAGATAAGGAAGAGTTACTGGGAATGGATATAGTGGATCTACAGAAAAACCAAAATCGGTTCAGCGCTGCGCGCTGAGAGCACGTGTTGAAATATCTCATCGATGAGGTTGTGTCCGGGGTGTAGCTGAATACGGTCTCCAAATTTGAAAAAGATCGACCGAGAACTTTGGCCGTGCATCGCGGACAGACACACAGACACTAGTCGTATATAGATATATATATAGATTCAAGCCATGTTTAAAAACAAAACTTGTAATTTTTAATCTGCATTGTTTTCTTTTTTTTTCTTTTCAGTTTCAATTTCAAGCAGCAGTTTTAAGGAACAAAGAAGATTTTTGATTTTTAAGCTTGAAAGATTAAATAAATCCTATAGTCCGGACCGATTTAAAGATAGTTTGTTAAAAAAAATCAAGTAATTTGATTGATGCGGCCACCATAGTGCGGCCTAAACTTTTTTTGTAGGGATGGATGTGACGCCATCAAAAACATTTATTTGAAAAGCAAAAAGAGGGGGGGGGGGGAATATTGGGATTCTGGAAGAATTCACGTGTAAAGTTTCATAAACATTTTCCGGGAACTGTTACACACACACTAAACACACACGCACATATCTCAGTCTACCGCAATACATTAGTCAAAATGGACTAAATGAACACCGAAGACAAAATCACAAAGTAATATTCATTTTTCAAGCTAAGACACTCTTGAGGATAAGAGATAAAGAGCCAAAATTGAACTGCCTGTGTGATCTCTGTGCATAGTGAGAACTATTAATGAAATCATTTCGTAAACGTCACTAGTGGATTTTTAAGAATTAATTCATCAAAATATTCCACCACACCACAATAAGCAGTCAGGGTGTTGATTAATGGTATGTGTCCAAGTGAAAGGTTGGTCTGATCCCTTGTAAACGCATGGCCAGATCTGGGATGGTGAGCCGAACTTTTTACACGGCAAAGAGTGTGGCTTTGACTTTCTTCTCCTGAAAACAGTTTTTAAAGTTGCCTCGATTCTGAGACATCCTCTCATTGAAGACTTCGTTTTTACATTTAGTCAAGTTTTGACTAAATGTTTTAACGTAGAGGGGGAAATCGAGACGAGGGTCGTGGTGTTATGTGCGTGTGTCTGTGTGTGTGTGTGTGTGGAGAGCGATTCAGACTAAACTACTGGACCGATCTTTATGAAATTTGACATGAGAGTTCCTGGGTATGAAATCCCCGAACGTTTTTTTCATTTTTTTTATAAATGTCTTTGATGACGTCATATCCGGATTTTCGTGAAAGTTGAGGCGGCACTGTCACGCCCTCATTTTTCAACCAAATTGGTTGAAATTTTGGTCAAGTAATCTTCGACGAAGCCCGGACTTCGGTATTGCATTTCAGCTTGGTGGCTTAAAAATTAATTAATGACTTTGGTCATTAAAAATCTAAAAATTGTTTAAAAAAATATTGAACGATCCAAATTTACGTTCATCTTATTCTCCATCATTTGCTGATTCCAAAAACATATAAATATGTTATATTTGGATTAAAAACAAGCTCTGAAAATTAAATATATAAAAATTATTATCAAAATTAAATTGTCGAAATCAATTTAAAAACACTTTCATCTTATTCCTTGTCGGTTCCTGATTACAAAAACATATAGATATGATATGTTTGGATTAAAAACACGCTCAGAAAGTTAAAACAAAGAGAGGTACAGAAAAGCGTGCTATCCTTCTTACCGCAACTACTACCCCGCTCTTCTTGTCAATTTCACTGCCTTTGCCATGAGCGGTGGACTGACGATGCTACGAGTATTACGGTCTTGCTGAAAAATGGCATTGCGTTCAGTTTCATTCTGTGAGTTCGACAGCTACTTGACTAAATGTTGTATTTTCGCCTTACGCGACTTGTTTTACATTTCGTCAAGTTTTGACTAAATGTTTTAACGTAGAGGGGGGAATCGAGACGAGGGTCGTGGTGTATGTGCGTGCGTGTGTGTGTGTGTGTGTGTGTCTGTCTCTGTGTGTGTGTAGAGCGATTGAGACCAAACCACTGGTCCGATCTTTATGAAATTTGACATGAGAGTTCCTGGGTATAAAATCCCCATATAGTTTTTTCATTTTTTTGATAAATGTCCTTGATGACGTCATATCCGGCTTTTCGTGAAAGTTGAGGCGGCACTGTCACGCCCTCATTTTTCAACCAAATTGGTTGAAATTTTGGTCAAGTAATCTTCGACGAAGCCCGGACTTCGGTATTGCATTTCAGATCGGTGGCTTAAAAATTAATTAATGACTTTGGTCATTAAAAATCTGAAAATTGTAAAAAAATATTTTTTTTTATAAAACGATCCAAATTTACGTTCATCTTATTCTCCATCATTTGCTGATTCCAAAAACATACAAATATGTTATATTTGGATTAAAAACAAGCTCTGAAAATTAAATATATAAACATTATTATCAACATTAAATTGTCGAAATCAATTCAAAAACACTTTCATCTTATTCCTTGTCGGTTCCTGATTCCAAAAACATATAGATATGATATGTTTGGATTAAAAACATGCTCAGAAAGTTAAAACGAAGAGAGGTACAGAAGAGCGTGCTATCCTTTTCAGCGCAACTACTCCCCCGCTCTTCTTGTCAATTTCACTGCCTATGCCGTGAGCGGTGGACTGACGATGCTACGAGTATACGGTCTTGCTGCGTTGCATTGCGTTCAGTTTCATTCTGTGAGTTCGACAGCTACTTGACTAAATGTTGTATTTTCGCCTTACGCGACTTGTTCCATCTCTGGAAGTCTTAAAGCAGAAAGCTTTGTGCCTCACACTAAGTCTCATCCACATTGCAACGACATTTTACATCACAAAAACCGATCTCCGCGCTAAAAGTACAGGCATAATCCATAAAGGCAGCATATTCACCAGCTAGGTTCCGCCAGAGCGCCAAAAAGTGATTTATCTTCGGCGACCAGACGGCCACCTTATTTCTACGTCAGGCGAGAGCTAGAAAGGACCAGACCAACAATATGCTAAAAATCGTATCCCGTCCAACCTTATCGGAAATGCGGACTGCAGCGCTATGGAAATGCATGCAAATGGAGGAATAAGCCGAGCTGTTTGACAATCGAGGATTCGGTTCCAGGGCTTGGGGAAAAGCTTTGCTTGGCTAGTCTTTTGCTGCGCCAATGTAATCGCAACGCGCCCGATTGGTTGACGACAGCGGCTCTAAAGCCGTGCATCCGGCCAAGGGTGATGATAATGCTTCTTTTTGTCAGCTTTTGGGGGTGTGATTTTCTACACGTCTTCGTTATACCAATTCACCATTCAACCATTTTAACTTACTGTTCACCATTTTTCCACGGTTGTAAAACAAGGTTCAATTATGGTAGCAGTGATCCTTGGAGTTCATCCATATTTTGTGACCAAACAAGAATGATGAAATGCTGTAAGTGCACCACGTTTTAATGGTCTTTAAAGATAGTATACCGAAGGCGCCATTTTGGAATGTTTTCAGACGACTTGCCGTCCTTGAAAAGTTCAAGAGACATATTCGCTGTATTGTAATTTAGAAACACCTGCAATCTTTTGCTCCGAAACTATGCCAAATAATTAAATGAATTTTCATCAACGAGCGCTTTGCTTTGCTTCCAGTCGTCATCATTTTTACATTTAGTCAAGTTTTGACTTAATGTTTTAACATAGAGGGGGAATCGAGACGAGGGTCGTGGTGTATGTGTGTGTGTGTGTGTGTGTGTGTGTGTGTGTGCGTGTGTGTGTGTGTGTGTGTGTGTGTGTGTGTGTGTGTGTGTGTGTGTGTGTGTGTGTGTGTGTGTGTGTCTGTGCGTGTGTGTGTGTGTGTAGAGCGATTCAGACTAAACTACTGGACCTATCTTTATGAAATTTGACATGAGAGTTCCTGGGTATGAAATCCCCAGATAAATTTTTTCATTGTTTCGATAAATGTCTTTTATGACGTCATATCCGGCTTTTTGTAAAAGTTGAGGCGGCACTGTCACACCTTCATTTTTCCATCAAATTGATTGAAATTTTGGCCAAGCAATCTTCGACGAAGGCCGGACTTCGGTATTGCATTTCAGCATGGAGGCTTAAAAATTAATTAATGACTTTGGTCATTAAAAATCTGAAAATTGTAATTAAAATTATTTTTTTATAAAACGATCCAAAATTACTTTTATTTTTATTCTTCATCATGTTCTAATTCCAAAAACATATAAATATGTTATATTCGGATCAAAAACAAGCTCTGAAAATTAAAAATATAAAAATTATGATTAAAATTAAATTTCCGAAATCGTTTTAAAAACAATTTCATCTTATTTCTTGTCGGTTCCTGATTCCAAAAACATATAGATATGATATGTTTGGATTAAAAACACGCTCAGAAAGTTAAAACGAAGAGAGGTACAGTAAAGCGTGCTATGCAGCACAGCGCAACCGCTACCGCGCTGAACAGGCTCGTCACTTTCACTGCCTTTTGCACCAGCGGCGGACTACGGTCATTGTGAAAAAATGCAGTGCGTTCAGTTTCATTCTGTGAGTTCCACATCTTGACTAAATGTAGTAATTTCGCCTTACGCGACTTCAGTGTTTATTTAGTTTTCATAAATACCCATTCGTCAAAGCAGATTCAGACCATTGGATTGTGGAAGTCAAACCTACAGTCTAGCTTACGGATGCAAATTCCGTGCCATACAGGGCTAAAACGCTTAGCATTTAACAGAAACAAACACAATAACTATTGGAGAACTGATATTACGGTCTGCAATGACTACCAAACACAGCATTGAGATTTGAACAATAGAACGCTCAAACTCTATTTCAAAGACCTTCCTCGTGTATGTTGTCATCGATTCAACCCCCAAAACGAACTATGTAGCTCTCGGCTCAATTTCAAATCCATCTCTCTAGGAATAGCCCATGAAATACTCAGGGTTGAAAGATAGGACGAAAATTAGGACTCGCGCAAAAAAAGCGTCACAATGAGAATCACAGTCTGGGATTCCTACCCAAAACACAGCCGTTTCCAATTTGAGTAACTCGGCGCTCAAACGTTTATTTTAAGGTATTCCTGGTGTGTGGTTATTTATTTACATCCCCTAACCTGAACTGTATCGCTCTTGGGGCGATTTGAGACAGTTTTCGTGTTAGATATCATCCCTACGAGAAATGACTAATTTGCTGCGAGAGAAGTCAAAATGTTCAATGTTGAAGTGTTAAATTGCCCCGGTGTGACCTTGAGAGACAGCTGAGGTGAACCAAAGTTACATCATGCATGTGTGAGAAAGGGAGCGGCTATAAAGTTGTCCAATGTATTCCATTAGCTGCAGAACTTTCAGGAGAAATGTCGGTGTGTGTATTTTCCCAGCTCGACGTATCGAGATCAGTATCACTACTGACTACACCGTCACCCTTTCCATTTATCTTTGTCTCTGTCTTCTGCTCCCCCCCCCCCCCCCCCCTTCCCTCTCTCTCTCTCTCCAACTTATTGAGCCACTGTATTGCGATTCTAGCAAAACAAACCAGGCAAGGCTCTCATTCACTCATTCTCTCTGTCTCTGTCTCTATCTTTTGAGCTCCATGATCCACGCGGATATGAATAGAATACCATGACACGCAATCACCGATGTCGCCCGGAGAGTCAATTCGCAAGCGACGTTTAGCTACTCGCACGGAATAATACAGTACAGCACTCCACTTTGATTTCTCCCAGGTCAATCAGCTTAAAGGCACAGTAAGCCTCCCGTAAACCATCACAGATACGGTCAGGCTTTTACACACAGTAAAAACACCCTTTCATGTAAACACTCACCGATTGAGAACATCCTAGGTGCCCTCCGTAAAGAGCGAACAATTTTCAAAGAATTTATTTTTGCGTGGTTTATCTTACCCCTGAGCCATCGTGAACCCGTGTGATCCAGTTTCCCTTTTTCACAATGTAGTCGTCAGTTAGTCATTTGAATGCGACTCGATGTGAGCTTATCTACAATAGCACGTTTTTATGCACGAAACAAACGGCTGTGGTTCACAAGAACTCTAGCGATGGCTTTTGACTGTTGAGAGGAACGGCGATATGCATAAACCGTCGTCTGCTACGACCCTTGCGTGACCCTGCTTCCGGGCTTTTCTTTTTTCAAACTTTCACAACTTCGAATTGTACTGATCTTGTCTTGATGAAAAAAGAATTCTTTTGTAGGAATGTTTGTGTAACAAGCTGTCAATTTATTATTTAGATTTTAAAAGTTAGGTCTAGCGCAAAAACGCACCACGGTCCAAAAACATTCTGTTAATCATCGATCCACGGCTATGGCCAGTTTACATCGATAGAATGAGACCCGAAGGGAAGTAACTCATTTTTGACTTGAGTTCAGGATGGGTCCAAAAAGTGTTCGAGACAATCTGCAAAATTAATTCTTTAAAAATTGCTGGCTCTTTACGTAGGGCACCTAGAATGTTCCCGTTTGGTGAGCGTTCAAATGGAAGGGTGTTTGTACTGTGTGTAAAAGCCTGACAGTATCTGTGATGGTTTACGGGAGGCTTACTGTCCGGGCGTGATTTCCGGTATTGAATATTCATAACAGCCGTCCAGCACCAAAACGAGGCGCCATTGTTGTAGAGGACCAAGTCCACAAAAATAAATTCTTTGAAAATTTCTCACGCTCGACAGAAAGCAGCCAGGATGTTCCCGTTCGGTGAGCGTTCAAATGGAAGTATGCTTGTACTGTATGTAGACGCTCGGGGAGCTCTGTGATGGTTTACGGGAGGCTTACTGTGCCTTTAAGTGTAGCTCGCGACTCTGCTGGGGATAGTAACCCCCTGTTTCAGTCTGGCGCTTTTTGTCACCAAGTGGGAAGACTTAGTCTCTTTGTAATGGTACGGGGTCAAGCAATTCAGCATCAGTCCATATACAAAAGTGTGAACTCTTGTCACAAGGACAAGGAGAGCTCAAACGCCGATCTTATTTATATGAACTTCATTTTAGCATCACCATGATGTTTGAACATCATATCTGACTAATTTATGAAGGTGGAAGTAAAAGCTAGTTTTTCAGCACTGATTTCCTCGAAGAGGCCAAGATTTGGGTCTTGGTCTGCTCACAACCGCACGCACGCACACACGCACATACGCTGAACGCATGAAAGCTCCATTCGGCGGACTTTGTCTATATGGTTTAAACAAGTTTATTCAATAAATTTCATTGGTACTATTGCCGCATACATGAAATTAGGAACATGGAGCACAACAAGCTAGGCTTATGAGCGTACTCTTAAAAGCAAATGAAATTTGGCGGACGATTTTAATCTAACAAGTTTGAAATACTGTAATGTCAAAATAATAATGGTAAATTATGGTAGACAAACATGTAACAATAAAAGGAAAAAAAACAACAACAAAAAAACAATGCTAAACTAACAACAGTAGCCTACTCACACGCGCTCGCACACTCACTCGCACACACACGCATACAATGACTTCCACATGGTTGAAAATAGAATACTACCAGAACAAGGAAATGTAAACAGTACTGCACATGGTCGTTTCGAACATGGATGAGATAAATGCATTCATTATTCAAAACGTTTGCTTAATAAGATAAACCTGAATAACTGGTCAAATATCCATGCATTTTCGCTGTCTGGCTTGTCTCTATTGCCATTCAGAAAATCATCAGCGGTTAGCAAATCATAGTTGGGCAGTTTTGACAAGGTGACTTCACGTATTTGAAGAGATAAGGAGCAATGAAAAATATAGTGCTCCGCATTTTCAACAGGATAACCACAAGTGCATGACGGGTCGAGAATTAAATGTCTGTCAAATAGATCACTATTTAGATTGCTGATCCTCAATCTCAGTCTGCAATGGATAATTTCTGATTTTCGATCAGATGTGTATCTATACGAGGGAACAACAGAATCATCAGAACTAATACGTTTTTTAAATAACCCAATAGAATCAAGTTGTTTTACAGTATCTGGAAGCTCATTCCACAGGAGAAGTCGAAGATAGAAAAAATGACTTTTTATACAATTCAGTTCGAGAGTGGGGAGTCTGTCTGTCAAGTGGTCTTCGTCTATGGTAAGGGTTCACAGAAGCAACGAGAGGAGGCAGACGTTCTAGTAAGTATGGTGGCACGCGTGCATTAACTAATTTGAAATACAAAATCAATTTGTGTCTTTTTCGCCTCTCCTTCAGTGTTGTCTATATCTCTCCAGGAGAACCGCTCACACCATCCAAATTCCTTTTACGTAAATTCAATTTAAATCTATCAAGGCCCGCAAATCGAATTTACCTTAGTCTGAGTGAGACTAACGGTCCTGGCTAGGAGACAGCAGTAACCTATATGTAGTCTCAGGCGATGACTAAATGACTTCGTGCACTTTTCTCAAATAGAGATGGGGTACAGGCAGTGGGAAAAAGAGACTGACTTAAAGGTACATTCCTTCTCAGGCAAGCGACTGTATACACCATCTCAGATTCTCAGGATTTTACACTGGGAAATACAATCTCTAGCTCTCCACTTGGATTCATTCCAGACATCAACAGACATCTTCCAGTGCATAATTGGACATTTTGGCTTGATTAATGTCGCAGATTGACATGGGTGCCACTTAAAAAATGACTCGAATGTAGCGAAAACTAAATCTCATTGTGCACAGAAAGCAGTCTGACTTTTCACGTGTAATAGGCCTATGTGTTCAGGTGGAAGGACGCCCTGTGCGCATGAAGGTGGACAGATTTGTGGTGGTGTACATTAACGCTTACACCAGAAGGAATATACCTTTGAAAGGACAGCAGGGATGTCGTAAAACGCCCTTTCTCGGTATCAGTCCGTCCTTCCAGTAAGCTTACAAACATCCATGTCCATTGCACCAACAGAAAATGTCATTAACAAACTACTGAGAACAGCTGACAACAGAGACACGCACAGACAATAGAAATTATATGACGTATATACTAATACTTGTGCCAAAACCTAGGGTTACCATTTTCACGTGAAAATTAGTAATTAACATAATTTTCATTTTGGCCTCGTCAAAGTAGTCGGACTCGAGTCCGCACTGAGAGGCTACAACGTCCGGCAAAAATCGCTCTCACACTATTTCTGAAATATCTTTTAATAGAAGGCCTTATCGACCAAGTTATCCGACATGTAGATGCATGTCACAGGTTTCTGCAATAGCGCTTTCATTACCGTTTTTTTTTTGTATCTTAGAAAAGGATAATCGACCCCGAAAACTTTCGAATCGAAGCTGTTTATAGCAGACGGACTTTTGATCGGCTGTGGTCTCACACTTTCACATACATATTTTAAATATATAACTTATTCGACAAGTTGTCGGGCAGACAGCTGTAGGCTACCTCATAAATGTTTCCACTACCACACTCATAAATCTGCTCTGTAGTGTATTAGTGAAGGACAATCGATCCGAAAATGTTCGAATCGAGAGATGAAAAATGGCGGCCGGCCGGACGTGTGCTTAAGGTCCGACCGTTAGCAGACGGATCTGTTCAGTCGAGATTCACACACTTTCACAAATATCTTTCGATAGAATTCGTTATTCATCAAGTTATCGGACAGACAGCTGTATGTCACGGTTGTCTACACATCCGCTCAGCTCTTTTTGTTAATTTGCATCGGATTAAAGAACTATGGACCAGAAAAGTATCGAATCGAAGAATGTTTTGCTCTGGCCGATGTAACAGTCGAGCATGCGCATTGAACCTCCACAGTCACAAGGCACATGAAAATTAGTAATTAACACGCGAAAATTACTAATTTTTGGCTCACGTAAGTGTAGCCTATGCGATCGTAACTTTGTCTGTCTGTGCGTGTGTGTGTGTGTGCGTGTGTGCGTGTGTATGTCTGTGGTAGAAACTTTAACATTTCGTCATTTGAAGACGTCACATTATGGCGTAAGAGGGTTAGACGTCACGCGAAGGAATTACTGAAAGTCTCGGTCATTGTTATTTTGAGCGGGCCGAGACTAGTTGGCAGTCGTGTCGTAGGTATTTCCCTCCCTCCCTCCCTCTCCTTCTCTATCTCTCTCTCTCTCTCTCTCTCTCTCTCTCTCTCTCTCTCTCTCTCTCTCTCTCTCTCTCTCTCTCTCTCTTTCAACTTCAGGCCCTTCAAGCGTTATTATTCTGATTTGTTTCGTTTTGGTTTCATTTTTCATTTTTCTTTTTGATTTATCTCCCTTTCCCCATTCTTTTGCGCTTGGAGGACATCATCTTCTCTGATAAGTCGTTTTGATATTTGTATTGTTGTTTTCATATTTTTTTTCTAACCTGTTGAAGACCATTAGCCTTAGGTCGAAACGTTGTTCATTGTCATTTGTTTGTATATTTCGTTGCGAGTCCAGAATATTAGGTATTACTCTTAGTCGTGTCCCTGTAAGTAGGCTACAGACAGACAGATCTAGATCTAGTGTCTCGCTTTCTTGCACAGTGTCACCTATGCTTACTGTGTGTGTGTGTGTGTGTGTGTGTGTGTGTGTGTGTGTGTGTGTGTGTGTGTGTGTGTGTGTGTGTGTGTGTGTGTGTGTGTGTGTGTGTGTGTGTGTGTGTATGTGACGGAGTGATTGAGTTTGTGTTACTATTTCTTACGTGAGCCTTGAAGGCTTCGCCTCTTGTTAGTTTTGGCGCTAGTAAGCCGTCAGGAAGCGAGCCAAAACTGAAAATGAGTAATTAACACGTGAAAATTAGTAATTAACACTTGAAAATTAGTCATTTTCACTACAAAATTGTAATTTTCACGTGTTAATTACTAATTTTCACGTGTTAATGACTAACTTTCAGTTTTGGCACTAGTAAGCCGTCATAAGAAATGCTAAACACTTAAACCAAAGACAAATAAAATACGCAAATGAATAGACTAAAAAAATGGATAGAATTAGCAAATAGCTTGGGGGATTGGGGGCAAGAGAAAGAGAAGGGTGGGGAGGAGGGGGAAGGATAGGAAACACGGGGGAGGG